>NW_028224555.1:0-1000 GCF_056783735.1 Eptatretus burgeri
GAGACCGAGGAAAGGTGGGGAGCAAGGAAGAAGGGGGCAGCGACGAAGGAGGGGAGTGAGGAGGGGTGGGCGAGGGAGCGAAAGCAGCATGAGGGAAGGGCAAGGAAGGATGAGGAGAGGGGAAGGAAACGCAGCATGAGGGGAGGGTCCGTCCTTAGATAGACAGACAGAGAGAGGTCGGGGGGGAGAGGGAGAGAGGAGTATGGGAAGAGGATGCTGCACTGTATTAGAAGGGGCTGGAACGAGGACGGGACAAAGAAAAAGAGGGGTGAGGGTAGGGGAGTTAGCAAAGAGAATATGTTATGCTTTATAAACACACACACACACACACACACACACACACACACACACACACACACACACACACACACACACACGATCGACAATTTTTTGGTAATCAGCTGATTGCAGTCAGTGTGTGTACCGACTTCAGTCTGTACTGCATACAAGCCAAAAACCTTAAGTCGGTTTCACCCTTGTTTTGGGGGAATTTCAATAAACAAATGATAAAAACAACGTTGCATTATAGACGTTTCAGGGAGATGTGCATGAACCTAAATCTTCATAAACACGTGGGGTTGCCAATCATCGTGTGACGGGTGGAAAAAAAAATTGGTTCTGTAATTTTTGAAAACACGTCAATACGGCAAACAGCTACGAAGCATTAAGCTTAATTTTTTTCTACTGTTCGGATGATTATATGAGGTGAAGAAAAGATTAAGGAATGTGCAGAAAGTGGAACTTCATTTGGCACAACACCATGCTCTCTAACCTAAACTCTGTCATCATTGCAATCTATGATGACAGAGTCGACAGGGCTCCTTTTTTTCAGCAATTATGTGCACGGTTTTCTTTTTACCATTTTGTGCAATCTGATTTCATGACAAAATATTAATATGAATATACTAATAGTTGCTACAATATATTAATAGAAAGCAGTGGCTGAAAATAAAGAGGGACGTACACAGCACACATGGAGGTCGGGTGTGGTGGGTTTGTA
>NW_028224556.1:0-1000 GCF_056783735.1 Eptatretus burgeri
ACAGTCAAGACAAAACTTTCTTTTTGATTTTAAAACAACGTTTTTTTTTCTTATACCGTGTTAACCCATAAAAATGTGTACGTATGTTTCAGGTCATTTGACGAACATGCCTGTGTTGTAACTATTATGTAAATTATCATGAAATATGCTAATTTATGCATATTTTTTCAACTTGCTCATTCTGTTAAGTGACATAGTAGCATCACACTCAAAATGTTTCAAAATGGGAAAGGAATGTTTGGTAGTTCCCTCATCAAAAGAAAAAAAAATTCAGCAAAAATTGAAAATGGTTTTTGCTCATCATTGGACTGAAAATGGGATGGACAACAAGGTCGTTAAACAGTAGATCCTTGTTGTGGAAATTCTGACCCAGGAGTCCACACATGCATAAATCAATGCAATCAACACACCCATTTCCACAACGTTGGTGTAATGTAAGTACATTCTCTTGTCATTCGAAAGCATGTCTGGATCGACTTGGGGAAATGAAATTGTGAATCTTCTCATTTGTGTGATAACTTCTGTGTCCATGATGTCGTCCGTGAAAAGGCATTTCCAGATATCCAGTGGAGTCATGGCAGCTCTTGCATCCCTGTTCACTCCAGCTATTCTCGTCAATATATTTGCAGTGCTTTGGCATCCCCTCTGATTGTACGGTTGGTTTGTCCGTGTGACACTTTAGCCAGTGCTCTTTCTCTTTGGCTTTTCGAAGATGACTGTGAACTCCTTCTCCTCATCGGGACCCTCCCACGAGTCGTAGTCTTCGGGATCAAGGGCAGATTCAATATCCTTCACTACCCTGTTAAAAGTTTCACTCTTCCTCGATGTAGTGGTTGTGGTTGTTGGGCAGAATCCTCATTTGCAGGTTGATGTTTCCTGTCTGAATCTGAATCAACTTAATCACTGAGCAGTTTGTCAAGATCATCTTCCTCATCTTCAAGGACAAGAAGAAGGTCCATCTCTGGATCGAGGTCCAAATGTTTTCTCTGCAACATAAAGA
>NW_028224557.1:0-1000 GCF_056783735.1 Eptatretus burgeri
ATGTTTGAACCTGCTTTTGGTAAATTGATTACGGTTGATTTAAGATTGCTCCAATATTTCGAATGTTGATTTAATCATTGTTTTGTGTGAAAGGAGTTGAGACATCTCCAACAACGATATGTTTTACATTTTCTCTTGTATAGTTGTGATTTGTTTAATCTTGAGAAATTTTTGATGAAAGCATAATGTGATTTTTCCTTTGAAGTAAAGTGGAGAAGGTCAATGTGTGTTTTAACATTTTTATAGTTGTTTGAAATTTTTAATATCTGAACTTTGTTTGTATCCGTTAATCCATATACATTAACAGATAGTTTATTCATTTTCTCAAATTTAGGAATATCTCTCAATGACATTGGAAACTTTAAATCTTAACATTTAATGTATTCTCGTATTTCTTATAATGTTCAACCCTTTCAGGATTCCATTGTGGAGGATGTAAGTGAGCAAGAACAGACCATAAAAAACATTTATTATGTTTGTTTTGAATATTAACAACTGCTTTCTTAAGTTTTATCTCTTTTGGGAAATCAATACAAGAAGAAACTTGAAGAGGATCTGATTTTAAGATGTATATATCTAAAAAGATTATTTTTGTAATAGCAAATCCACCACCAACTACTGTGATATCAACATCTTGCTCTTGTCTCTGGAGATCATCATAAACATCACATCTTACAAAATCTTGAAATGATGAGATAAACTGAGGGTTTGTCCTCATATAGGGAGTAGTTTCATCGTCTTGTCTTACCATTTTCAATTTTACTCCCATATAAAACTTAAAAGTTTTCATTTCACTTAATGTGTTTTTATTTGTAGTTTCAATACTTTGTTTGACCAAATCAACAGCTTCCGTGATTGAAGATGGTCCAGGGTCTTCAAAACAAAACGATCTAATTTTTATATACCCTTTAAATGCCCCATCAGTGTTTTCAATGGAGAATTTAGCTTCCCTTTCTTCATTGTTCATGTGTTTGCGTGATTGAAGGTGTTTATTATAAAA
>NW_028224558.1:0-1000 GCF_056783735.1 Eptatretus burgeri
AAATTTATAAAAAGTGACATCTCTGGTTTTCCCTTTGTGGTTTTCATATATATCCAGTGGGGAGAACAAGTATTTGATACACTGCCCATTTTGCAGGTTTTCCCACTTACAAAGCACGTAGAGGTTTGTAATTTTTATCATCGGTACACTTCAACTGTGAAAGACGGAATCCAAAACAAAAATCCTGAAAATCACATTGTATGATTTTAAAATTATTAATTTGCATTTTATTGCCTGAAATAAGTATTTGATCACCTACCAACCAGGAAGAATTCCAGCTCTCCAGACCTGTTAGTTTTGCCTTTAAGAACCCTCCCATTCTCCACTCATTACCTGTATTAACTGCACCTGTTTGAACTCGTTATCTGCATAAAAGACAGCTGTCCACATTCAATCAATCAGACTCCAACCTCTCCAGAATGGGCAAGACCAGAGAGCTGTCGAAGGACATCAGGGACAAAATTGTAGACTTGCACAAGGCTGGGATGGGCGATAGGACAATAGGCAAGCAGCTTGGTGAGAAGGCAACAACTGTTGGCGCAATTATTAGAAAATGAAATAATTTGAAGATAACAGTCAATCTCCCTCGGTCTGGGGCTCCATGCAAGATCTCACCTCGGGGAGCCTCAATGATCATGAGAAAGGTAAGGCATCAGCCCAGAACTACACGGCAGGACCAGGTCAATGACCTGAAGAGAGCTGGGACCACAGAATCAAAATAAACCATCAGTAGCACACTACGCCGTCATGGATTAAAATCCTGCAGCGCACGCAAGATCCCTCTGCTCAAGCCAGCGCATGTCCAGGCCTGTCTGAAGTTTGCCACTGAGCATCTGGATGATCCAGAGGAGGAATGGGAGAAGGTCATGTGGTCTGATGAGACCAAAATAGAGCTTTTTGGTTTGAACTCCACTCGCCGTGTTTGGAGGAAGAAGAAGGATGAGTACAACCCCAAGAACACCATCCCAACCGTGAAGCATGGAGGTGGAAACATCATTAT
>NW_028224559.1:0-1000 GCF_056783735.1 Eptatretus burgeri
TTGAAAGCTCCTTGGTTCTCATGGTTGAGTCTTTGCTTTGAAATGCACTACCCAGCAGAGGAAACCGACAGTAACAGCTGATTTTACTCTGAAATAATCAGAATCACCCCAATTTAACACAGGTGGGGGCTAATTAACTTGGTGTGATTTTGAAGGCGATTTGCAGCACCTGAGCTAATTACCTTCACCACGGAAGGTGAAGGAGGTTATATTTTCACCACTGTCTGTGTCTGCAGGATATCTCAAAAGGTTGTGGATGGATCCGGATGAAATTTGGTGGGCAGGTTGGGTGTGTGACAAGGAAGAACTGATTAGATTTTGGTGAAGATCTGGATCCAAGAATTTTTAAAAGTGATTCTTCACCATTGAAAGATAGGGCCAAAAACCATATACACCATGATATCTCAAAAAGTTGTGGATGGATTTGGATGAAACTTGTTGGGTGTGTGACCATGACAAATTGATTCGATTATGATGAAGATCCAAATCCAGATTTGGATATGATTATTTAATTTTTAAAGCGATTTTTTTTTGTATATATTGTTGAGGCTCGTATGAGAACTAACACACAACACACATCAAAGGGGGCATGAAACAAGAGGGGTGGGAGAGGGAAGGCCAAAACAGTGGGGAACAGAGACATCTGGAAATCTGTGAAAGGGAGAGGGATGGGATGGGGAACATGGGGTATACAAGATGGACATTACAGGGACTTTCAAGGAAGGAAAGTAGGGAATTTGAAGGAGGTGGGTTTGGGGTGGATTAACGGGGGTAGAAAAGATCGAGGATTTGGATGGGGAAGATAAGAGGTGGTGGTGAACAATGGGATTGAAGAGTGCGTGGGAGCTTATTCCAAAGGTGGGGAAAAAAAGAGGGATGAAAGAGTGAAGGTCAGCAGCGATTCGTGATTTTGGTAGCATTACCAGAAGGGGTTGCTGGCGGACCTTGAGCGCCCTGCGGAAATATGGGGGGGGGGGGGGCGAGACTGGAGAGGAGACGG
>NW_028224560.1:0-1000 GCF_056783735.1 Eptatretus burgeri
TCACACACTAACACATTCTCCTCACACACAAGTAAATTTTCCTCACACATACATTTGCCTCACACATTTTCCTCACACGAACACATTTTCCTCACACACAAACACATTTTCCTCACACACGAGCACATTTTCCTCACACACTAACATTTTCCTCACACACCAACACATTTTTCCTCACACACGAGCACATTTTCCTCACAGTCCTCGAAACCACCTCATGAACGCCTGAGACAAAATATTGCGCCGAAACCCGGGGCTGTCAGGAGTCCATTCTCTTCATGGGTGCCACAAAACCGCTTTGAACAGATTTCGTTAACACCTGTGAAAGGATATCACACCAAAACCCAAGCCAAAAGCAGCTCCTCCCACAGACGATGGGGTGGGGAGGGGGGATTGGGTGAAGTGGGGCTTGAGGCAATAAAAAGGGGACGGAGAGCCTCTTCCAGGAAAAGGGTGAGAAATCTGGACATTCAAAGCTTAAGAGGGTTTCTGCAACTCTGTTGGGAGCTCGCTTTTCCTATTTTAATGAACGCAAGGGTCCTTTCGTCCTTTCCTCTCCTTACGTCCTTCTCTCTGCCATCCCTTTCACTTTACTTGCTCGCTCGTGTTTCTTTCTTTCACTCTCCTTCGCACTTTGTCTATTCATTTCTTGCCATGCCATTTATTCTTCATTATTCATTCTTTCGTACATCTTCTGTTTCTGTCCTTTCATTCTCTTCCTTATTTCTTCACCTTCTGTCCTTGTACACCTTCGCCTTCACATGCCCATGTCCGTCCGCGAGCTGCGTCACTGGATCCTCCACCTCATCTACACCACGTGGGCGCCCTGCCAAGAGATATGTTGAATACGTGTCCTGACTTATTCTGTCTGTTCTGATGGTGGCATTAGACTGCTGAGGTGTTTGGCCAGCGCGGATTTGTTATCCAAGTTACGTTGGTTCCGCTCGGCTGACTGACTAAGGTCTGTTGTGTAATCGCCGGCATGGTACCTGCTTGCACT
>NW_028224561.1:0-1000 GCF_056783735.1 Eptatretus burgeri
GGGGGTCTCAGCAGTCCAAAAGTTTAAAATATATAATTTAGTCATGTGGGTTGACCGAGGCTTCATTCAGTCGTCCTTATCATACAGATGAGCAGAGTACCCAACCCCCTGAATGGATTGAGTTTGCACATCACTTGCTTAAAAATAAAAGGAAAGAAAAAGTATAGCTTATTTTGCAAGAAGACTCGATGTTTGCGAAGTGTACGCTTAAAAGGTTCTCGATGGTCTAAGGTGTAAAAGGTACGTTCTAATAGTAGGTGGTCTCCAAGCGGTCAAAACGGTCTAATCTATCTATCAAGCTAGTAAAAAGGGTCGAAAAAAAGAGAAAAAAAAGGTCCAAGTGGTTTAAAACTCAATCTGTGGTCCTTAAACTTTTTTGCACCTCCCAACTTTACAAGCTGATCTCTGATCCAACGCCCCACCACCCTGATGTTCAAGTGTATTGAATATTATTATTAGTTCACTAAATGTGATATCAATAAAAGAACAAATCAGACATCTTTCACTTATAATTAAATTTAATAACCCTTATGCAAAATGCAGTAGATATTCAGAGTTGGCACAAGCGGGTACTCCTTTATGAAATGTATCATACTGACATTTCATATCTCAAAAACTAGAATGGCTACAAATAGTGGTGAAAACATAACCACCTTCCACTTTCAGTGGGTGGTGGTAACAAAATAGCTGCATTATATTTACAGTTCTGAATGGTAACCCACATTGCCGGCTATCGTGCAACACAACCCTATGACTATGAAGACTTGTCTCAAGCAAATACTTTCAAAAATAATCATCCTAAGCTCACCTGAAATGTTAAAGAACTAGCAGATACATTCAATACTTGAGTAAATGATTACATTCCTCAAGGAAGTCTCTGTGTCTGCCTGTCTGTCTCTCTCTCTCTCTCTCTCTCTCTCTCTGTCTGTGTCTCTCTCTCTCTCTCTCTCTCTCTCTCTCTCTCTCTCTCTCTCTCTCTCTCTCTCTCTCTCTCTCTCTC
>NW_028224562.1:0-1000 GCF_056783735.1 Eptatretus burgeri
TTTGGACAAATCAAAAAAGAAACTCATTATTTTTGATGATTGTGTTAATGAGAGAAACCAAACGATAATGGACAGCTACTACACAAGAGGGAGACATTCTTCTTGTAATTGTATTTATCTTAGTCAATCGTACTTTCAACTTCCTCGTCGTTCCATCAGAAACAATGCTAATACTTTTATTTTATTCAAGTTAAATTCAATACATATAAACAATTTTTGGAGAGACAATTGTTCTACATGATGTAGTAAAAAGGAATTTGGGGATTACATGAAGCACACGACTGAAAAATATAAATATATTGTTGTGAAACAAGATGAGATATTAAATGATATTTTCCAATAAATAAATGGATGCGAAAGAAAGAGCAAGAAGATTTAAGGAACATCAAGAGTTGGTTTCAAAAGTTGTAAGACAACAGGAAGACAAAGAAGAAACTAACGGGTGAAGAAGCATTTGAAAGAAAACAAGAGAAATTTTTTAAACCACTTTTAAAAACTTCCAAAGAAAAAAATTATAGATGTTTACACAGTTCCCACAAGAGAATATACTCCTAAAAAACTTCAAATGATAAAAGATTTCAGTCAAATGACCAAGCTGAGGAAGAATTAGAGCATATAGGAGAATTAGAATATGATGATGAAGGATTATTTCAACAACTGGAAGAGATTATTCACCCCCCTGCTTATATTGTGAATGCTCTTCAAAACAATGAATATTCAGGGAATTCAAAAACAAAAGCAGGACTCATTCCAACAGAACAACCAGCAATATTTAATGATGAATTCAAGTTCTTGGGTTCTGCTAAACCCCCTGTTAAACTAACTCCGAGATTAATGTTTCTTCTCACAAAAGATGGAAGAGAAGGTTCAACTGTGAGGAGTGAATCAAAGTATTTTGATAAACCATTGGATAGGAAAAATAATGATGATAGAGTATATATTGATCTTCTGAACTCTATTAATTATAGGGTTAGTCTTTCTGGTAAACATGGCAAGAATG
>NW_028224563.1:0-1000 GCF_056783735.1 Eptatretus burgeri
CACACACACACACACACACACACACACACACACACACACACACACACACACACAACGTAGCTGGTCCTGGTGGTCAGGCTGGCCCGTGGTGTAGACGCAACAGTCCCTGGATTGGCGTCGGACCAGCTGGCGTTGCGCTCGTCAGGGGCAGGAGACACCGTGGTGCTGTCGACCTCCTGGTGTCGGCCCCAAGTCCGCTCACAGCCGCCAGGGAGCCAGTTCTGGCGCCAAGTTACGAGCAGGAGAGGGAGGCAGGTCCGCCCGCCGTTCGACCCCGTACTCCAAGCCAGCAGAACCCCAGAGCCAACCGAGGTGAGGCACAAGGCACAGCAAGGCCACGAGACACGATCAAACCAGGATCGAATCAGCCCAACAACACAGCACGCTCCCAGCACAACAGCCTCCACCAAAACCAGTTTCTCTTTACCGATCTTCTTCCTCCCACCCCTTTTCCCCAAACAGAACCTTTTTATCCTTGAGTCCTTGTCACTTCCAATCGAGCCGTTTTATTGGCCCTCTGCCGTCGCCTTCCGCCAATCATGATCACGGGGCGGAGCCATCCGCAGCACTGTCCGGTGACGTCACGGCAAGCCTCCAGGGAATACTAAAAGGGTTTACGCAGACACACTTACCCTAACCCGTGTCCCTGTCTAATTCCGTGACAATTATCATTTCCCCCTTGAAGAAATGGACATTTACTAGACAACTTATCACCACTGAATTGCTACTTATTACATCGAGATCCTGGTAAACTCGAACAGCATGGCATACCTAATTAAACATCCTAATTACCCTTTGAATGCATACCCCCACCCTCAGACGTAACACTGCCCCCTCCTCTGGTACCGCAGCTCCTGCAAGGTATATCACAGGCGCTACCGTACCAGCCTTAACACTTACTGACTCACACCTATTTAACCTAACGAAATAAAGTAGGAGGGGCAATGGGCAGCGAGCCGCAGCTAACTTACCTATCCTGCTTAATGTACTACCCCCTTAT
>NW_028224564.1:0-1000 GCF_056783735.1 Eptatretus burgeri
GCTCGTTTTTGTCTTTTCCTTCATTGATCCAGCACGGTCTGGTAAATCAGCACGGTCTGAATCCGATCCGGTAAAGTGATCCGGTCTGATAGAGTGATCCGGTTTGGACAAGGGATATCGAGGGCATGTTCCCCGGTAATTAAATCACGTGGCTATTTTTAGGTAACCGGATTAACTCGACTGAGGACCCTAAGTCAGGTGGTTGAGTTATTGGCGACCACAGTCGGTTAAGCGACCCGCCACGTCCGGGAATTATCGGTGTGTGACGGCCTACATTTTCAGGGAGTCTGATGGGAGCCCAGATAGCCCCCCCCCAGTGGTCTTCTCACCCAATCCCTGGCCCGCAACAATACCACGTGATATTTGAATGATTTTGTGTATGCCATGTGATATTTGTATGATATTGTGTATACCATGTGATATTTTTATGATTTTGTGTATACCATGTGATATGCTTCTGATTTTGTGTATACCATGTGATATTTTTATGATTTTGTCTATACCACATGATATTTTTTGATTTTGTCTAAAGCTTGTGATATTTTTATGACTTTGTGTATGCTTTGTGATATTTGTATGAAATTGTGTCTACCATGTGATTTGTTTTTGATTTTGCATATACCATGTGATATGTTTCTGATTTTGTGAATACCATATGATATTTTTTTATGATTTTGTGTATGCCATGTGATATGTTTATGATTTGTGTATACCATGTGATATGTTTATGATTTTGTGTGTACCATGTGATATGTTTATGATTTTGTGCATACCATGTGATATTTTTATGATTTTGTCGATACCATGTGATATTTTTATGACTTTGTGTATGCTTTGTGATATTTGTATGAAATTGTGTCTACCATTTGATTTGTTTATGATTTTGCATATACCTTGTGATATGTTTCTGATTTTGTGAATACCATATGATATTTTTATGAATACCATGTGATATTTTTATGACTTTGTGAATACTATGTGATATTTGTATGATTTTGTG
>NW_028224565.1:0-1000 GCF_056783735.1 Eptatretus burgeri
GTTTTTGAATTTGTATGATTTTGTGTATACCATGCGATATTTGTATGATATTGTGTATAGCATGTGATATGTTTATGATTTTATGTCTCCCATGTGATATGTTTATGATTTTGTGTACCATGTGATATTTGTATGATTTTGTATACCATGTGATATTTGTATGATTTTGTATACCATGTGATATTTGTATGGCTTTGTGAACGTCAGATGATATTTTTATGATTTTGTGTATACCATGCGATATGTTTTTGATTTTGTATACCATTTGATATTTGTATGATTCTGTGTTTACCATGTGATATGTTTATGGTTATGTGTCTCCCACGTGATATGTTTATGATTTTGTGTACCATGTGATATTTGTATGATTTTGTATACCATGTGATATTTGTATGACTTTGTGAACATCAGGTGATATTTTTATGATTTTGGGTATCTTGAACTATGTGGATAGTTTTTATGATTTTTTTGCATGCAATGTGATTTTTAAAATGATTTTGTGTATACCATGTGATCTGTTTATGATTTTGTGTATACCATATGTGATATTTGAATTATTTTGTGTATGCCATGTGATATGTTTATGATTTTGTGTATACCATGTGATGTTTGTATGATTTTGTGTATGCCATGTGATATGTGTTTGATCTTGTGTATACCATTTGATATTTTTATGATTTTCTGTTTTCCACATGATATGCTTATGATTTTGTGTATGGCATGTGATATTTTTTTATTTTTTATCCCATGTGATATTTTGTATGATTTTGTGTTTTACTCATGATATGCTTATGATTTTGTGTATGCCATGTGATTTTTTTTGATTTTGTATACCATGTGATATTTTTTATGATTTTGTGTATACCATGTGATATTTTTATGATTTTGTGTTTTACACATGATATGTTTATGATTTTGTGTATACCATGTGATATGTTTTTGATTTTGTATCCTATTTGATATTTGTATGATTTTGTGTATACTATGTGATATTTGTATG
>NW_028224566.1:0-1000 GCF_056783735.1 Eptatretus burgeri
ATAGTTTTTATGATTTTTTTGCATACAATGTGATTTTTAAAAATTATTTTGTGCTGTTTCCTTGTTTTTTTTTCCTTGCAGGATGAATTATGAACATTTTATAAATGAAGAGAAGTGATAACACCAATTTTCCATTATGAACAGGTTGTGTGCCATTTTATCATCTTGCTAATTTATTCGTATCGATATTTCCTTGAACAATAACTTTTGGAGGAAAGTGTAATGGGTGATGTTTGCATTTGTTTTTCTTTTTCTTTTCCTTTTGTTGCTATTGGCTTTCCAGCACATCATTGTTAACTATAAGGTTTAAACAATAACTGAAAGTACCTTTTTTATAATTATTTTACATCCACATTATCTGTGTATATTTGAAAATGGCAATAGTTTCATGGTTTCCAGGCTAATTCCAGGATTGAGATGATTATGATTATTGCGAGTCACATACCCAATACTCGACAAAAATCATATTGGATGTTTTTTTTGGTTGTTTACAAGACCTAAATGACTATGTACAACTGCAACGGAAGATAATTATTTTGATGATAATTATTTTTTATGAACTTTAGAGATGATAATTATTTCCCAATTTGAAAATATAAATACTGCACTATTCTTGTGAGAGTTACTCTACTTAACATGCTGAATTCGTGAAAGTAATCATTCTCAAGAGAAGGCAAATACATGCAATTGCAGAAAGGCTGACATGCAACTTATCTTTTTGGATCATATTTTTTTTAAGTTTACAACTCTATTTTTCAATTTATGTGGGGGCTTTCTGATTCAGAGATTGAGTGGTGTGTGTGATCCATTAGCTCATTCCATGAGGTTGTGGTTTGCAGCTTTTTTGGTAATTCTTGGGACAGTGTTTGAGATGATTCTTTGATCCTGGAACCTATGTGTGCAATTCTTTCTCGATGTCGACTATTTGGTCTGGAGACTGATTGAATGGTGTCCTACTGCCAATGCATGCTCCGACTGGCGATCCTGTTTGCTTGTAATA
>NW_028224568.1:0-1000 GCF_056783735.1 Eptatretus burgeri
TATATATATATATATATATATAATTGTGATTGTTGGATGATCTGGTTCATTTTGAGGAACCATGCACAATCTCAACTTTCCATCATGTAACACTTTTACACCACAATGACGAACTCGAACAAAGCAACTTTGATCGTTTTACATCATTATTACTTCTGGAGGTTATCTGTTTATGACGTATGTAGGGGAGGGGTGCCTGATGCACAGATGGCGTGAAAGGGAGGACAGGAGGACAGGGAGTGCATACAGCTCTGAACTTCGGGGTGTCTATGGCTTCATGGAATGTGGGATTGTGTTATTATCATTGATGTGGACATATAATTTGTCCGCTCTTCGTGCTGTTGTCCGTGTCTCAGAGAATTGGACCTTCAATTGTTTGTGGAAACACAGGTTGCGGTGAACCGGGTGAAATGGGATACAGCTCCTGGGATCGGCACCCATGTGCTCAACGATGGAGGTATCGAGAGAAGCCTCCTCTCTGATGGCAGGACTGATGGAACATCTTCACTTGACATCTCTGACATCTTCGGGTCTTGAGTTTGAGCTCCTGTCGTGTCCTTAAGGCCTAAGTCACATTTGCTCTACGGTGAGGATACGGCGGCCGTACGCCCTCTGAATTGACAGAAACGTGCGGCGGCCGCAGAGTTTCTGCGGTGACCTCAGGGTGGCCCTATGCCATTTGGCTATCTTTTACAGGCCGTAGGGGTCGCCGTGGAATTATAACGTGGAGTTATAACTTTTTTCATTTCTTCGTTCGCCGTAGCAATTCGACAATCAGAAAAAAAAAACTGGTAAAAAAAAAAAAAATGAACCCACTCGTGACCGTCCGTCTGGCCGCACGTTCGCCTTAGGGCCCCCTGCGGTCGCCTTGCGGGCACCTTGAGGCTACCTTGCGTCTGCCTTGAAAATTCTATGGCAGCTGCAGGGCCCCCTTAAGGTCACCGTGCGACATCCAATCAAAGACCGTACGGCAACCCCACGTTTTTGGTCTCCACAATTT
>NW_028224570.1:0-1000 GCF_056783735.1 Eptatretus burgeri
TCCTTCATGTTTATGGCAGAACGTTTGGCCCAAACTTCAAAAATCAATCCAAAATTTGTCATTTGCTGTTTGTCAGGCAAAATTAAGATCCCTCCAATCCCAGAACCTCCAAATGAGCTTGATGAGTTGTAGGATGGACAGACCACAAATGCCAAGCATTTTCGCAGTAACAGACAGAAATTCAACTATGGCCTATTTTTTGCCACAAAGAAGACCAATGATGTCACTATTCCAGGTGGCATTGGGAATTTCTGCATCCATGGACAGGTCTTTCGACAAATGGGTCCACCCCTGACTTCTGAAAACACTGCACCATCATGCCGACAAACCTATTTTCACAATCCAGAAGAGCAGATTAGAAGAAGGCTAGAAATTCTACCCCTGCAGCCACATCACCATGAGAAAGACAGGGTGGTGTTTGAAATTCTTCAAACCACTCTGCACCAAGTCAAATCCTCCTTGCAGTCATTCATGAACATCCACCAAATTGAGTCAGACCAACTTCCAAAGGACATATTCATATTCATCCATGCTGACAAAAACCCAGAGCAAGAGCATGTACAACGCTACAACCTCCCAACCAGCAACGAAGTATCTGTCATTATGCCAAATTAATGCTACTCAGCACAAAGACTACAAGTCCCTGGAGAAGGGGATCGTGGTCTGAAAAGCTTCACAGATAGCCATCGGAGTTATGACCCCCTCTCATACCACTTCCTATTTCCCTATGGTACGGATGGCTTTCATTTTGGCATCCCACATCAGCATGGACCACTGCACATTACTGCTATGCAGCTCTATGCATACAGACTGATGCAAAGAGACCCCAATCACAGCATCCTCCATTTGAGCAACAGACTCTTTCAGCAGTACATAGTGGGTATGTGGGCCAAGGTAGAAACTGGCAGGCTGAATTTATTCCGATTTCATCCAAAAGAGCTGTGTGCTGACCTCTACAAAGGCCTACAGGATGCTGTTCATGCTGGTGATGTTGACCGTG
>NW_028224571.1:0-1000 GCF_056783735.1 Eptatretus burgeri
AGAGAAAACCTAAAAAATTGTGGACTGATGAGGGTCGAGAGTTTTATAACAAGACATTTATGAATTTTCTAAAAAAATAACAGTATTACATTATACAGTATCTTTAATGAAGGGAAGGCCGTTGTTGTTGAACGTTTTAATCATACCTTAAAAGAGAGACTATATAAAAAATTCACAGAACTCGGTTCACAACAATGGTCATCTTTTATTCAGGATATTGTGGATAAGTATCATGACACGATTCACACGTCAACGAATATGAAACCATCACAAACATTTACAAAATTAAAATATGAAAAAGAGATTAATATCAGAAAACCTAAGTTCAAAGTTGGTGATATCGTAAGAATATATAGGTGGAAATCTCATTTTGAAAAAGGTTATATTAAACGATGGACGAACGAACTTTTAAAAATTGTTTATGTAAGAGATACGGTTCCTTGGACTTATAAGATATATGATTTAAAAGGGGAAGAGATTAGAGGTTCATTTTATTCACAGGAATTACAAAAGACAAAACTAAGCAGATAATATCCATGGGAGCAATGGGTTGGTCCTTCATTCCCTCCTACTATACACCGTTGTGGACACTCGAGGGTCAAGTCCGAGGTGTATAACAGTATATAATGTGTGTGAAGGGGGAGGTTCTTAGATCTGTGAACCCCAAACACAGAATCCTCAACTAAATAGTCAAGGCTTAACTTTTGTTTGTTGGTGTGTGTGTGCAATGGGAGCAATGGGTTGGCGCTTCACTCCCTCCTACTATACACCATTGTGGACACTCGAGGGTCAAGTCCAAGGAGTATAACAGTATATAATGTGTGAAGGGGGACGTTCTTAGATCTGTGAATCCCAAACACAGAATCCTCAACTGAATAGTCAAGGCTTAACTTTTGTTTGTCGATGTGTGTGTGTGTGTGTGTGTGTGTGTGTGTGTGTGTGTGTGTGTGTGTGTGTGTGTGTGTGTGTGTGTGTGTGTGTGTGTGTGTGTGTGTGTGTG
>NW_028224572.1:0-1000 GCF_056783735.1 Eptatretus burgeri
TGAAAAAGTGTCTATCTTTGTTGACCCCATGAGTGTTTGTAGAAAGTATCGATGTTCGTTTACCTCATGAATGTTTGAACAAAGTCTCTATATTAGTTTTCCTCATGAGTGTTTGTATAAAGTGTCTATATTTGTTTACCTCATGAGTATTTGTTTACCTCATGAGTGTTTGAATAAAGTGTGTATATTCGTTTACTTCATGAGTTTTTGTTTCACGCGCCAATATTTGTTTACCTCATGAGTGTTTGGAGAAAGTTTCGATGTTCGTTTAGCTCATGAATGTTTGCAAAAAGTGACGAGATTTGTTTACTTCACGAGTGTTTGCAAAAACGTCTATACTCGTTTACCTCATAAGTGTTTGTATAAAGTGTCTATATTTGTTTACCTCACGAGTGTTTGTAGAAAGTATCTATATTCGTTTTGCGCATGAGAGTTTGCAGAAAGTATCGATGTTCGTTTCCCTCATGAATGTTTGCATAAAGTAGCTGTATTTGTTTACCTCATGAGTGTTTGTATAAAGTGTTCACATTCGTTTACCACTTGAGTCAGGCCCCCCAAACAATGGGACGCCAACGTTGTCAGGCGGAATGAAAACCCATCATTCTTGTAACAAAAACACCTAAAATTGATGAAAAAGCGGCCGAAATTGAAACCAACACAGTAATTACGGTCGCAATAGCAGGTATTATGGAAACCAGCATGTTTATTCTTCACACAAGAACGGTCGTGACGGAAACAAGAACGGACAATCCCGAAATAGATTGGTGGGGAACGGAAGCAAGATTGGTTATTTCCGTTGCGAAACGTCCGAGAGCGAAAAAAAAAAAAGCAGTTCATTCCGGTTACTGTCGTGCGTACAAGATGGCGGATGCAGTGGCACGACCTGTTACGGTCTGTTAATTTTTAGTGCTTGTGCCTCGAACATAAATGCAATATAAACAACATATAGTGGGTCGTACCTGATGTGTTTTAACAATTTATGAAACCGAATTTTGTTGTG
>NW_028224573.1:0-1000 GCF_056783735.1 Eptatretus burgeri
CTACACCAATTGTGATATAGGAAATGAACTCCTCTTTAATATGAGGGGTCATTTGTGTATATAGGTTTAGTGGTTATGATTTTAGGACAATATGAATTACCCCTACCCCCATCCTACATCTTCGCTTTTGCCAACATTTTGTTATCAGAGGGGGCTCGCAAAAGTGTTGACTGTGTTGTTGCGCAAGAGTTTCACCATTGCCAACATTGGTTTTCATATACTCAAAGGGTGTCTCTTTATGAAAATCAACACAAAAATTTTATAGCAGACCGGGCAATTTTTTTTTAATTTTGATCGGTTGGCTCCCGGACTACTATGTTTAATGTATACAAATGCTATAATCATCAAAATCATTTTTTTCACAAATCCTAATGTAAATACGTATTGATATTGTTGAGCTAATCCACAATACAATTTATTGGACAATGATACAATTAAAAAACACCCCTTCATTAGTAAATGGATTAACTCATGTGTGGGTTTTAAAATCAGAAATGTGTCAGAACACATGTCCCAAGAATGAAACAAAACTTCCCCAGCTGTGCTGAAAAGCGTTTAAATACTGTATCTCA
The DNA here is from genome assembly GCF_056783735.1 of Eptatretus burgeri. Taxonomy (NCBI): domain Eukaryota; kingdom Metazoa; phylum Chordata; class Myxini; order Myxiniformes; family Myxinidae; genus Eptatretus; species Eptatretus burgeri. Next base: position 573 of record NW_028224573.1, read on the forward strand.
ACAAAAAGGGTTGAAAAACACCCAAAATTCACTTTTTTCATTACACAAGCAGCAGAACTACTGGGGTGTGTTCAGTTATCAATCAGTTTTTTGAGTGCTCGCCAAGTGGCTTAAGCACTCGAACGAAACGATTGCTAAGGAACGGCTGCCGAGGCAAGCGATAGCAAGTTGATTGGTAATGGAACAGATCCCTGGATCAGCTTTTTGCTCGAGTTTGTGTTTACGGTTGGCGGTGAGATTAGGAAGTTACTGTTATTCTATTCACATAAAATAATTTGAAATTTATCGACGGGAGAGGATCATGTTATTATCCTTTTTATTATTGCCAATTATTGTACTATTATTATTGTAAACATCATTAATATTATTATTTTGCAATAATGTCAATACTATTCTTATGCTGTCATCATTAATGTTGTTATTACTTT
>NW_028224574.1:0-1000 GCF_056783735.1 Eptatretus burgeri
ACAACGGGTTTGGGCCTAACTACACATGCACTTACCGAGATACCTCACCTAAGGGACCTGAATGGTGGTTTGCGAATCTGGTAACCACAACACTACCCCCTTCCCTTTTTACAGACTCGTCCCGAGTCGTCAAATTTTCGTGTGCCATCATGTGTAGTTTTCCCCTAGTACATTTTACCTACGGATCCCTGAGTGCGACATTCATGGTATTCGTGTCCCCAAAATAAATAACCTGAGGGCTGCGTAACTACCTAAACAAACTCACTCACACGGACGACTTAAATAAAATTGCCGGCGCTAAGACATACATGCCGGGGGCGCACTCATATTTACAGTACATCTTACCTTAACTTACAAATTTTACACTAAACCATGGCCCAGGATCATTGACTCTGCAAAAAGAAAGCAGTTAACAGGGAGCCAGGCTGCCCGCATGCAGTCTCTGGCTCAAAACAATGCAGGTGACAGGGAACGTGGCTGGCTGCTCACACGCAGTCCAAGGCCTTCCCTTTTTGAACTGAACACTGTGAACCACAACGGTGCATGGGCTGCACAAACGTAGTCTCCGTGCCAGCTCAAGTGGCACACGCAATGAACACAACGAATGGATGGATGAATGGATGGACACAAACACGGTGCACGGGCCGCCACTGCAGGCCCGTGTTGTAGCTGCCAACAGGGCAGTTCTCGCAGCTTGCAAACTGTTGCCTTGATCCTGGCGCACATGGAAATGAACAGGGGGGGGCAAAGCAAAAATTGAACGGGGCTGGTGAACATGGGCAGTGGGCATGGCATGGCAAAGGTGAGCAGGCAAACACAGCCCGCAGAAGAAGAAGGCCGCTGCAGGCAAACACAGCCGGCAGATGAACTGGCCGGCACAGGCCTTGAAGTACCACAACTGTAGATGAAGTGGCCGGCACAGGCCTTGCAGCAAAACAGCCAGCCGGCAGATGAAGTGGGCCGGCACAGGCCTTGCAGCACAGCAGCTGCAGACGATCCA
>NW_028224575.1:0-1000 GCF_056783735.1 Eptatretus burgeri
TACTGTATCATGTAATGCTGTTATTTTTTAGATAATTCATAAATGTCTTGTTATAAAACTCTCCACCCTCATCAGTCCAAATTTTTTTAGGTTTTCTCTTACTTTTATTAAATATCTGTTGAAAGGCTAAGATAGCCTGGTGTTGGCACAGTGGTAAGGGCAGCGGCTTGGGATCCAAAAAGGTCCTGAATTCAAGTCCTGATGGGCCACTGAATTAATACACCAGGGGGTTGACTCAGCCTGTCATCCTTCCGAGGTCGGCGAAGTGAGTACCAGTGTACTGGGCCGGTGTATACCCCGGTTAGAATAGGTGTACCAGATCCCTGTGTCGTAAGAGGCGACCAGGGTTGTGTCAGGAAGGGCATCCGGCATAAAACCTGTGCCAAATCATTATGCGGATCATAACGGATGATCCGCTGTGGCGACCCCGAACGGGAGCAGCCAAAAGAAGAAGAAGAAGAGAGGAGACCTGTTGAAAGGCTAACATAAGAGTATTACCTCTTTTGCTTTTTAAAGGAACAACCCATGCGTATCTACTCCTCAAATCAATAACGGTTAAAGCATACTTGTACCCCTTATCATTAATGAGTTCAATCAAATCAGCGGACCACATATAATCAACTTCCTTGGAATAAACCTTCCTTCTCTGAAACTTTATGAATATTGGTTTATGTAATTCATCAGCTAATTACTCTTCAATCTTAATGACATCATTAGAGCCTATAAGTTTTTTGAATATCCAAGCCAAAGTTTCAAAGTAGTACTGATCAGGTTCTTCACGATGAACCTATCAACTTTTTCTCTCAAGGTTGGATTTTGTATCAGAGACAAATTATACAACATTTCTCTATCGGCTTCATGCTTTTCTTCCAAAGTTGTGGTATTCCCATAATCAATATCGTGTCTCATGCACACTTCATCAACCCTATTGATGGGTTTACTCCATGACTTAGGATTGTCTGCCTCATCTAATCTTTTATCCAAGTTTGTGCCTGGACCA
>NW_028224576.1:0-1000 GCF_056783735.1 Eptatretus burgeri
TATGCTTTACACTAGGTTGTCGAAATTCTGGTAAAAATCGGATGTTTTATGAGAAGTTTGGTACAGAATCATTGTAGAAACTTCTGGTTTGCGTCGCTACCTCCTCGAGAGACAGCTTTTATTACACAAGGTCAGAGGTCAAGTTGGCGATTTCGTAAGTACCAGTCTATGACTGCTTGTTTGTTTGTTTGTTTTTCCATACTGATGTTTTTTTGGAATACCAGCATATTCAGAATTCCAATACCGGTATATCGATACAACCAGTATGTCGATATATCACCGGACCCAATTATGAAGGCTGTGTATTACGACCAGTTGGGTGATACCAAGGAATAACTTTGCCTTACAGTTGTGGATCCATTTTGTTGCTGGCATTGCAGGGCCATGTTAGAAAACTGATTTTCATAGGACAGGATATATTCTGCGATGAGAACAAGTAACTTGTCACACCTATTCCTTGAAGTACGTAAAATGTGAATATCCTTTCATAACCAACGTACGTGGAATCTTTACTTTAAAAAATATTAATCTTTTGGTTTGCTGTTGTATCATGGAGTACGATCGTATTCCATATGGAGTGATAGCATGGGAAAAAAGGATTTAGTGTTTCAGAGAGACTCCTCTTTCTAATTCTAATCGCACAACTATGAGGGTGTGTTGAGAAGTAATACCTCCTGTTATTTTTCTCCAAAACAGGTGAAGATATTTGAATGAGAGAGACAGATCCTAATATTAATCTTTATTCTATCACCGTGCATATTTATTTCTCAATATGATCACCACCTTGGTCCACACATGTGTGCCAACGCCCAAGTAGTTTTGTGATGCCGTCATGATAGAACCGTGAATTTTGCCGAGTTGACCAGCACTTCACAGCGACCATAACATCACAGTCTGAAGAAAAATGTTCTCCATGAAGGTGTTCCTTAATTTTGCAGAAGAGATGAAAATATGACAAAGCCAAGTTGGTGCTGGTGATTCTTTGTGCTGGTGTTCCATT
>NW_028224577.1:0-1000 GCF_056783735.1 Eptatretus burgeri
AATGAAAGTATCGAGTACATTCAAGACAATTAGTGATAAGCTTCTACCCTGCTGTGTCATACTTCATAAAATGATTATTATTGGAGACTATTCATGAAAACGCAGGATTTAATTGTCTTCTAAGACCAACCCACATTTGAATGTAAAACTTACGTACCAAACACGAATGTGTACATACTATGCAGCGAGAATATCAAGCATTCATCAAACGAGAACACCTTCATTGAATATTCCTAGTTCTACAGTCAGAGCACACAGTGTTATTGCAGACCACAGTGAATGGTAAGCACATCATGTGCTGTCGGACCTTTTCATTGGCAATCTCTCTTTGCTAATCGGTTAAAAATAATTGGAGAATGAAATCCCTCATCACTTTGTTAATGAACAAACTCCACTGAGCAAAGATCAATCAGATCATTTGTGTTTATCGGTCACAATTTCAAAGCTTCCAACCATCAACAGATTGCAAAAGCTTGGTGGCTCGGAAAGGGATGGAGAGGATTGAACATGTAATTGAACATCGTTAATCAATAAGCAACAGTACGTGTTTAGTGCAATAACTATGTGCTTGGCAATGCTTAATTAACCACTGTTCACATTGTTCAGTATAAGTAGTCAAAACAGCGTGATTTCATGAATTTATTTGAATTCAACGTACCAAATCGATATTGGATTGGTTGATGAAAAACAAAATCTGAAATGCAACTGAACTTCTGTAATATGTATAACTATCAATAAATGCAGTCCTTAAAAAAAAAAAAAAAAAAATAAATAATTCCAAGCTTCCAGGCATCTTAAATCCTTAAACGTTTCAAATACATTCATCAAAGTAGACAATCAACTGCATTCTGATGGTGACATGATTATTTCAAATTATTTCATGACAATTGCTTTTTTTTTTCTTGTAACATTGAAAGTACTTTGTGTTTAAGTGGTTCAAGTCCATTCACTGCTCAGAGAAGCCTGGTCCAGTGAGGAGGTGAGAATCACTGGGTCTATT
>NW_028224578.1:0-1000 GCF_056783735.1 Eptatretus burgeri
CCCTGCACGACGCGAGCACCCCCTCGTCTGGTGTCGCCGCCTTTCCACAGCTCCGTCCCCTCCGTTCCGACTCCAACGCACACGACGACCAGCTCCACCGCCCGCGAAGTCTTGACTCTCTGTTTCCGACTCTCCTACTCTCCTACTCTCCTACTCTCCTACTCTCCGCGCCTGGACTCCCTTCTCACTTCTTCTCCTCCTCTGGACTCTCCTGACTCTCCTTCCTTCTGGACTCTCCTACTCTCCGCCTCTGGACTCTCCGACTCCTTTACTCTCCGACTCTCTCTGACTGACGAACACGGTCCTTTTATCCCCCCGTAGCTTCGCCTTTGACCCCCTCCCTTTGACCTTTCACCTCGCTCCCCATTGGCCCGAGAAAAAGTGGGCGTGAAGGCTTTTTGATCCATAAATTTGCATATATCGATCGCCCTGGAGGCGGGGCCAAATCGCCCCTCGCTCACCGATTGGACGGCAAAAAGTGGGCGTGTCGTTTTTGATCCGTTTTTGAAGCACAAAATCCGTGATTTTGTACACGCTGTTCGACGCGCGCCCTGCACGAGTCCAACACCGGTACCCACAGCGGGGCAAGAACGGTGGCGATGCTACGGTTGCGAGGTGTGACGGGAAGGTCGTGGCGGTTGTGGTGAAGCGGCGTTGTGGTTGTGGTGGTAATCATGGCGGTTGGTCCAAAATAAAGATAGTAAAAGAAAAACGGCTATCCTGAAGAGTCGCAGCACGCATAAATGACATGTATTCCCACTAGACAACGGGTTTGGGCCTAACTACACATATACTTGCCGAGATACCTCACCTAAGGGGCCTGAATGGTGGTTTGCGAATTTGGTAACCACAACAATATATATATATATATATATATACATATATACATATATACACATCTATATATATACACATCTATACATATATATATATATATATATATACACATCTATACATCTATATATATATATATATATATACACATCTATACATCTATATA
>NW_028224579.1:0-1000 GCF_056783735.1 Eptatretus burgeri
CACTAGTCGTTTTTATACAGCAGAATCCTCACTCGACACTCAGGCTCAGTTACTCCCTCGGCAGATCGCCGACTCAACCCTCAGGTTCAGTTACTCCCTCAGCAGATGGCAGACAGACCTCATGCAGTCCCTTCCCTGCCTTTCTTTCGGCTCACTCCTCACGAAAGCCGATCGCAAAGCAGACACAGCCGTCCCCTGTACAGCCGATCGCACCACCTCGGCGTTCTCAGTCCCACCTTTGCCTTCCCGGCGCTCTCTCGCCTCCCAGCCAACTGCTCCTCCCAGAGCACTGGGTGGAGACTCTTTCGGAGAGGGGATTGAAGAAAAAGAAAGTCTCGGTACACCACCACTGCACGAACAATCAACAGCCTCGTACATCTCCAGATACACATGTAACGTCCAATTACCGAACAATCTGGCTAAACATGCATTTCATGTGGGATCTGGGCTAATCCTATATTTAATAACACACTAAGGGCCATTTCCGCAACACTATATATATATATATATATATATATATATATATATATATATATATATATATATATATATATATATATATATATATATATATATATATATATATATATATATATATATATATATGTAGGGTAAGAATACTGATTCTGGCTCACTTTTCCCCATGTAAATGAATGGGGGATTTTCAGCGATTCATATTTTTTTTCCTTAAAAATAAACCCCCTTTTTTATCCCAAGGTATATTTATTTGTCTCCCCTTTTAACCTAGAGGTTGAACCTCATTGAATTGAACACCTGGGGGTTGAACAGCTCACTCATTGAACTTATAAAGATTTGTTCATTCTCAAATTCCTTCAATAGTTTAATTTTCTTTGCACAATAATCCCCATCTAAAATATTGACAAACAAAACATTTGAATCTTTATATTTTTGAAGATACCCCATTTGTGTCATTACGAAATGATAAACTTCTCTTAATGCTCTTGTTTGACCACCTCCTGAGCCACAGGTTATTTTTTGT
>NW_028224580.1:0-1000 GCF_056783735.1 Eptatretus burgeri
ATGTTAGCATAAGTTTGGTGTAATTCTCACGAGTGATAAAACGTGTGGAGTACATGTTGAGGAAGACCTCGTCCACCTGCCCATGTCTGCATTTATGTCTCGCCTCCCTCCATTATTGAGCCTTTCCCATTGTTTACCTGTCCATAAATCAACATCCATTGGTTGTGTGGGATTTTCCTTACATTGCAGCCAATGGAAATGTTGGATTGCTTGAAATTGGCATGAAATTACCATGACATTACCATGACATTACCATCTGTTGGATTGCTTGGGCCAATGGGCGTTGGGCCTCGCAGGATGTAATAGAAGCGTGTGCAGGGGTTCCTCTATCCTGCTCATTCTTCTACTGTCCCCGGGCCCTTTTTGGTTGGTGGCTCACTTTTGTTCAGTGTTGGAGAGTTCCTGGAGGTTCGAGTTAGTGGCCCAAGTCACGGTTCATTGAGGAGATGGTCTCTGGCAACGTGGTGGCACTGGCACACAAGGCGCAGCGAGGGCGAGCCCCGCATCAGTAGGCTAAGCACTCGGACAAGTACCCATCATGTCGTTTTGTTGTCGCTATCGCTATCCTGTCGGCATGCCACCAGTGTCGTTTTGTTCTGAGACAACGATTCGGGCCAAGGTGACCTGGCAGATGTGGATATTTCGTGCCATACTCGCTGGGTGGCATAACGGTGGTTGAAGACAACCGTAAAAAGCTATGATGAGAAACTAAATGTGAGTAGTTCATTTAGGTGATGAGAATTAGTGGTGTAAACTTGTTGTATATCGTGTTTTGGACTGTGTGGTCTTGTGAGGTTTTTAGGTAAATGGAATTGTTTTTCACTTAAGTATCAGGCCGGTTCTTCACGTTGAGAACATCCTGTGGTGCAACGCCATCTTCTCTGCTTACAATCACCAAGAGCAGTTGTTCAACTTCAACAGGACAGAGAGTTGCTTGAAGATGTATTGATTGAAGGTGTACTGTCTGTATGCTGGTAAGATGGCTAAAATAAATATATTG
>NW_028224581.1:0-1000 GCF_056783735.1 Eptatretus burgeri
ATGAGAACCGTTCCCATTTTATCTTCTAAGTTCATAATAATATTATTTATTTGTTTAGACACGTTTGTTAATTCATCTCTCCAACAAATAACCATTTTATGAATTTTTAATTTCTTACAATATTTGACAAGTTCGAAATTTGATGTTGTATTCTTTCCAAATTTTTTAAACCACTCATCAATGCTCATTTATTTATTAGAAAGATATAATCCATTACCTCTTTAAGTTAATTTTACACCTGCTTGTGCGATAGAAGAAAGCATATCTCCAACGAACAATCTCGCTTTTTCAGGCAGACTTTCAAGTTTTTCAGCAAAATCTACAATTACACCACTTCCACGAATTTGTTTCTCCAACTCTTTGTTATGTCTTTCCAATTATTTTTCAGCCCGGAGTTGAGCCTTCCTTTCGTTGGCAGTTTTCACCGCTGTTGAAATACCACTCGTCAATGCTCCAACCGCACTTAAACCAGCAAATAAAGGAATTAGAAATGGGAGAAATCCTCCACTCGTCTCTTATTGAATATTTCTTCAACATTGGTTTTGATATTTTAATTTTAAGTGAGCCAGTATCGTTCAAGATTTTCACCTGTTCTCTTGTGAGCAAAACATCAATTCTTACTGCTCCTTTTCTCTGAATTGTATTAACGTTAATCGTACAAGGCTTATGATTTTGAACACAAGATGATAGTTCATAAAGATTGACTTGATTAACATATCCCCCAGTTGGCGCTTTACTACTCATTTATTTATCAAAAAATGACGAGACTAATAATAACACCATTATCTGTATTAATCTGTAATCCTGTTTTTTCCAAAAGGAAACAATATGGATCAACTTGTTCACTCTTTCCTCTTTCAATGTATAGGGAAGTATCCACTCGATTAGAGTTTGCAGTTTCCTTTTGAGCACTCAGGTCAATCGCATAGATTGTATACAGAATTTTAAATGCTGTCATATCCAAAATAGGTTCTATATTTCCATTGCTTTCACACACCTT
>NW_028224582.1:0-1000 GCF_056783735.1 Eptatretus burgeri
AGAGTGCGATTGTAATGGAATTACGCTTGATTTAGTTCCCCCAGTATGTGATTGCCCCCTGCAACCGATTCCTACGGTTTTACATTTACAATAGAGCCAAACGTGCCGAGCAGGCAGAAGCTCCGCCTCCAAGGGTGTGGGTGGGCGATGTCACGCCCCCAAGGTTGATTTATGGGTGTGACATCAGAAACTATCCAAACATGCCAATCGGTTGGAAGCCCCACCTTCCTGAGTTTTGCACGAGCAAGCCATGCCCCAGAGGAGGAAACGGGGATGCGGTGTGACGTCAGTCAGAGTTGAGTTCAGGGGGAGGAATGGTTGAGTGTGGAGTGAGGGACGCACATGATCGAGAGAGAACGTAGCTGGGAGATGGCCTGTAAGAACAGGGCTTTATGGCTTGCTTTCCTTTGACGCATGAAGAAGACGGCAAGATTCTTGGCTCGCGTGATAAAGCAAGACACTGGCCTTTGACTCTTGGCTAGTCATGTGGGATGGGCCTCAAGGCCTCATGTGGATGTCACTGAAGGGGACGGAACCATTCTGCAAAGAACGTATCAGCAGGCGCGATAGACGAAGCAGCTGCATGGGGTCTCTGAGCCTTGGTGTTTAATTCCGCTCACGAATTGCCCGACGTACATTTGTCCCACTGCGAGAGAAGCGACTTGGTGCCATTTTGCACGCATCTACACGTGCAAATAGAAGCGCCTCCATTCCACATTCCACGAAGACCCTCTCTGGACAAAGATCAGTGCCAGAATAAAGGAAGGATTGCTTTTCTTTTCTTTTGTGTTCGTCTTGTCTGTATTTAAGTCTGTGTGTGGAGGCGCCTCAATTTAGACTTTCGGATTAATCACATATTATTGAATTTTGATTTTTGTCCTTTGTAAATATTTGTCTAGTTTCATGAAATGTGTTCATTTTAAGTGGCTGTGTCGGTGTGTATTTGTCGTGCGGTTCAAGTATAATCCCGCCCCCGTGCATCCATTTCTGAACCCTGATC
>NW_028224583.1:0-1000 GCF_056783735.1 Eptatretus burgeri
TGGGCGTAGCTTAGCAAAAGTGGGCGGGGCTTAGAAAAAGCGGGCGTGGCTTAGAAAAATACCTCATGAAAAGTGGGTGGAGCTTAGCAAAAGTGGGCGGGGCTTAAAGAAAAGTGGGCGTGGTTTATTGAATACCTTGTGGAAAGTGGGCGGGGCTTAGCAAAAAATAACCTGTGGCTCAGGAGGTGGTCAAACAAGAGCATTAAGAGAAGTTTATCATTTCGTAATAGCACAAAAGGGGTATCTTAAAAAATATAAAGATTCAAATGTTTTGTTTTTCAATATTTTAGATGGGGATTATTGTGCAAAGAAAATTAAACTATTGAAGGAATTTGAGAATGAACAAATCTTTATAGGTTCAATGAGTGAGCTGTTCAACCCCCAGGTGTTCAATTCAATGAGGTTCAACCTCCAGGTTAAAAGGGGAGACAAATAAATATACCTTGGGATAAAAAGGGGGTTTATTTTTAGGGAAAAAAAATAGGAATCGCTGAAAATCCCCCATTCATTTACATAGGGAAAAGTGAGCCAGAATCAGTATATTCACCCTACTCACAGACACAGACATCGTCACAGACATCGTCACAGACATAGACACAGAGACATAGAAGAGACACAGAGATAGACATACAGACATAAACATGGACATACAGGCAGACACAAGCATAGACATAGACATACATAGATCGACATAGACAGAGACATACAGACAGACATACATAGCCATACACATAGACATACAGACAGATACAGACATACAGACCAAGACATACAGACATAGACAGACATAAAGACATACAGATAGACATACAGACAGTCACAGACAGACAGACATAGCCATACAGATAGACAGACATAAACAGACATATGCAGACAGACATACATTCAGACATAGACAGACATACAGATAGACATAGACATACAGCTAGACATAGACATGGACATAGACATACAGTCAGACATAGACATATATAGACATAGACATAAACCGTCATAGACA
>NW_028224584.1:0-1000 GCF_056783735.1 Eptatretus burgeri
CCCTAAGAGAGGATGATCACCTGTCTCTGTTATCATCTGAGCTCAAGCGTTTGGACATCGGGATTGCAGCTCTCTCTGAGGTTCGGAGACCGGATTGCGGCGAGATAATGGTGGGTGGTTACACCTACTATTGGTCTGGTCACTCTGGTTACCATACCCAAGGAGTTGGTGCAGCTGTGTCCAACAAGCTGACCCCAATGATAATTGAGGTAACACCGGTCAACGAGCGTATTATAAGATTAAGAATTCGTCACCACTAAGGTGTCATTTCCCTGGTCTCTGTTTATGCTCCGACTGAGGCGAGTGATCTCACAGAGAGGGATGCATTCTACACTACGCTGGAGTCTGTGGTTGATCAGTGCCCCAGACGAGATACACTTCTCGTCTTGGGGGATTTCAATGCATCGACTGGAACTGATAGGGATGGTTATGAGGTGTGTGTTGGTCCCCATGGGTCAGGAACTATGAACCAGAATAGCACTAAGTTCCTTGACTTTGCAAGAAGTCATGGACTTAGGGTGGCTGGTTCATGGTTTCAGCGTCCACAAGCTCATCGCTGGATTTGGTATTCCCACACTGGCGGTGTGGCAAAGGAGATTGACCATGTCCTCAGTGACGGTCGTTGGAGGATGAGCCAGAACTGCAGGGTCTACCAGAGTGCTCAGTTCCTCAATACTGACCACAGGCTTGTTGTAGCAACTCTAAAGCTGCACCTTAAATCCTGGAGAATGGTACCATCCCAGCCTAGGCTGGATGTTGGCAAGCTCAGGGATGAGAGAGTAGCTGAGGAGTTTGCGAACAGGCTGAGTGGACACTTGGGGGGGTCTGGGTGCTTTGGGGGGTCCTGAAGAGTTGTAGAGTGCCTTCAAGACCACCGTCCTTGATGTTGCCGGTGGATGTCTTGGAACTCACCGCAGGGCAAAGAAGAATTTTGTCTCGCAAGGGACACTGGATACCATTGACCAGAGTCGCAGGGCCAGGCTGAATGGCAGAGCTGAGC
>NW_028224585.1:0-1000 GCF_056783735.1 Eptatretus burgeri
GGTTGACTCAGCCTGTCATCCATCCGAGGTCGGCGAAGTGAGTACCAGTGTACTGGGTCGGTGAAAACCCCGGTTAGAATAGGTGTACCATATCCCTGTGTTGTAAGAGGCGTCCAGGAAGGGCATCCGACCATAAAACATTGCCTCACAAAAAGCCAACCCCCTGCACAGCAGGGAAAAACGGATAAAAAGGGGGTTTATTTTTAGGGAAAAAAAAAAGGGAATCGCTGAAAATCCCCCATTCATTTACATGGGGAAAAGTGAGCTAGAACCAGTATATTCACCCTACTGCTGTGAAATAGTGCTGTATATGTTCTACATAGAGTGATTTAATGTCGTTTCCTGTGAAATAATGCTGTATATGCTCCTCATTGAGTGATTTAATGTCATGAGCTGTGAAATAGTGCTGTATATGTTCCACATCGTGACCTCATGAGGTTACCTGTGAAATAGTGCTGGATATGCTCCACAAAGAGTGATTTAATGTCATTAGCAGTGAAATAATGCTGTATATGTTCCACATAGAGTGACCTCATGTCATTACCTGTGAAATAGTGCTGTATATGCTCCACAGAGAGTGATCTTATGTCATTAATGTGCTGTATCACGTGATTGGGTTTTCGTATATCATGTCTCGCCCGCTAGGGGTGGCAGTGATGTACATCCGGACGCGCACTAAAGCGGAGTGACAGCTGACACTCTCGCTCTCCATGTTCCGCTGCGCCTCGGACATCACAATTGGCTGACGAGGATGTTGAGTGGACGAGTCACGGCGCATGGACAGGTGCCCGTTTTCGTCGGAGACGACTTCGAATTGTTTTCGGAACAGTTGAGGTGCTATTTCCACGCGAATGATGTGGTCGACGAGAGCAAACAGAAGTCGATCTTGCTCGCCTCGCTATCGACGGAACATTATCGACTGCTGAGTGATTTTGGTGGCGCCAGACAAGCCCAGTGATGACGGGCTGTCGTTTCAGGACATTGTGCGGAAGATGAAAGC
>NW_028224586.1:0-1000 GCF_056783735.1 Eptatretus burgeri
GACGTTTCACATCGATTGATGAAGCGGTTCAAGAAAAATAATTTTTGCCTTGATCTGTTCAGTCATTTCGGAGAAGATTTTTTAAGGTTTTATGTTAAAAAAAACAATGTGGCTGCCAAACCGTGCGACCGAGCATCAACAATTTTTTCCAAATTAAAATTTAGCCCTAGATGACCCCAAAAATTTTTCATACTGGTCGGATAAAGTGTTTGACGTATGCAATTATGATGTCATAACGAAACCACCTACGACATCATCAAAAAAATTACACTTTTTCCCCATGGGGAGTACTTCACATGTGCCAAATTTCAATTTTTTCCATGAAGGGGTTTCGGAGATACAGAGGTCTAAAGTTTTTCCTTTTTTCCAACATGGCTGCTTGCCACACAACGTGACCTGTGACGTCATAATGAAATTATAGCAAAGACATTCTACATGAGTAGTCACATCTGTGATAAAGATTTTGTGTAAATCAGTTAAGCGGTTGCAGAAAAAAGAGAGAAAATTAGCATGGATGGACGTACGGTCAGATGGATGGACACCCCAAAAACATAATACCAGCAGCGACTTCGTCAGCAGAGGCAAAAAAAAGCTAGAAGAGCATTCAGTCGAGCGCATACCTCCCTCAAGCAATGCCTGATCCACAAGACCATATAGGGTCCAATACATTTTTGAAATAGCATGCTATATATCGTTTTTGGCCCTATCTCTCAATGGTGACGGCAAGTTCGAGCTGTTTGCAGGTGGGGTGCATGGCAAGGCAGGGTGCTGCCAGGGGAAATGAGCCAGGCTATGAAGAGCTCATTTGGAGAGGTCGACCAAGGCACTCTCACACATGTTGGTTTATTTTAGTAGATGCAAGACTTCTGCCTTGGTAAACCGAGACCGGATTTCTTTTCCCCCTGAATGGTCTGATGGGTTCCCGTGCCTCGTGTTTAATTGTTAAGTGAGGCATAGTGATAAGCATCTGCTCTTTGTCCATTTTTCTATAAATGGATGT
>NW_028224587.1:0-1000 GCF_056783735.1 Eptatretus burgeri
CACACTGTCTCACACACACACACACTGTCACACACACACACACACACACACTGTCACACACACACACACACTGTCACACACACACACACACACTGTCACACACACACACACACACACACACACACACACACACACACACACACACAGCCACACTGAATATTGTTTTCCATCCTGTGTGTTCCCAATGTGATGCGAGAGGTGACTGTGTGTGTGTGTGTGTGTGTGTGTGTGTGTGTGTGTGTGTGTGTGTGTGTGTGTGACAGTGTGTGTGTGTGTGTGGGTGACTGTGTGTGTGTGTGTGTGTGTGACAGTGTGTGTGTGTGTGTGTGTGACAGTGTGTGTGTGTGTGTGTGTGTGGGTGACAGTGTGTGTGTGTGTGTGTGTGTGGGTGACTGTGTGTGTGTGTGTGTGTGTGTGTGTGTGTGGGTGACAGTGTGTGTGTGTGTGTGTGTGTGTGTGTGTGTGTGTGTGTGTGTGTGTGTGTGTGTGTGTGTGTGTGTGTGTGTGTGTGTGTGTGTGTGTGTGTGTGTGTGTGTGTGTGTGTGTGTGTGTGTGTGTGTGTGTGTGTGTGTGTGAACTCACATGCACATTTCTTTTTACGTGGATCGTTCATTCTCAGATCTACTATAATCTGCATGCCCGACCGTGTTCCGTTACCAAGCGGCTCGCTTGATCGAAGCACACAAGCAAGCACTCCAACTTTCATGGAGTGCTCGTCACAGCTTAACAACATGGCGGTCTGCAGGTCAACAATGCACTATCCTGTGTCAAGTTTTGATGTTTGTGTTGAGAGATGACCAGGATTACGAACGATCCAATGTGTTTATTGCAGCCAAACAGATGCAGTACATTACAATGACAGCACCTTGTTAACTCAAACCGGATGAGTTATTTTACTGCCGTGTCAAGTAGACCAAGGTCAAATGCGTTGCAGCTGGAGCACACACACACACACACACACACACACACACACACACACACACACACACACACACACACA
>NW_028224588.1:0-1000 GCF_056783735.1 Eptatretus burgeri
AAATAATGTCTGAAATCCATTTTCTTCTGGTCATACTATAAATACCACCTGGAGACAAACGATATATATATATATATATATATATATATATATATATATATATATATATATATATATATATATATATATATATATATATATATTGTTGTGGTTGACGAAATTCACAAACCACCATTCAGGTCCCTTAGGTGAGATATCTCTGTTAGGCCCAAACCCGTTGTTTAGAGGGAATAAATGTCATTCATGCGGGCTGCGACCCTTTTCGATAGCCGTTTTTCTTTTACTATCTTTATTTTGGACCAGCCGCCATTACTACCACCACCAACCACATCTCAACAGCCATCACACAACAACCACCAACCACAACGCCGCTTCACAACAACAGCCACGACCTTTACCGTCACAACTCGCCACCATCGCATCACCACCATTCTTGCGCCACTTGTGGGCACCGATACTGGACTCGTGCAGGGCGCGCACCGAGCAGCGTGTTCAGAAACATCACAGACTTTCCGAAGAAAACGGATCAAAAACGACTCACGCCCACTTCTGTTCCGTCCTATCGGTGAGCGTGGGGCGATTTGGCCCCGCCTCCAGGGCGTTGGAGCGTGGTCGCGATATGCAAATTCATGGATCAAAAAGCATTCACGCCCACTTTTCCTCGGTCCAATGGGGAGCCAGTTAGAGGTTAAGGGTCGGAGGTAAAGGGTCAAAGGTGAAGGGGCGAAGCCACGGGGGAAATAAACGGCTACGTTCGTCAGTCAAGGCAGTTCGCAGTTGGGAGTTCGCGGAGCCAGTGAAGAGTTGGGACGAGTCAAGAGAGGAGACGGAGAGGGAGATCGGACGAAGCTGTGGAGAGGTGTCGGCGGCGAAGGCGGATGAGGGCGACGTGCCGCGATTCGAGTTACGTGGCCGTTCGCACGCCGGCGGGCGCGAATCAGCAACAATATATATATATATATATATATATATATATATATATATATATATATATATATAT
>NW_028224590.1:0-1000 GCF_056783735.1 Eptatretus burgeri
CACTCGGGAGAGCGCATACCTCTGCCACGTAATGCCTGATCCACAAGAACATATCGGGCCCAATACATTTTTGAAATATCATGCTGCATATCATTTTTGGCCCAATCTCTCAATGGTGAAGAATCACTTTATAAATTAAATAATTCTCATATCCAGATTCGTATCTTCAACAAAGTTTAATCAATCCTTCCTTGTCAAACACCCAATGTGTCCACAAAGTTTCGTCCGAATCCGTCGACAACTTTTTGAGCTATCGTGCTATATATATATATATATATATATATATATATATATATATATATATATATATATATATATATATATATATATATATATATATATATATATATATATATATATATATATATATATATATATATATATATCATTTTTGGCCCAATCTCTCAATGGTGAAGAATCACTTAAAAAATTATAGTAGTCGGATCCAGATCCGGATATTCACCAAAATTGAATAAATTCTTGCTTGTCTCCACACGCAACATGTGCACCAAGTATCGTCCCAATCAGTCAACAACTTTTTGAGATATCGTGCTATATACTGTATCATTTTTGGCCCGATGTCTCAATGGTGAAGAATCACTTAAAAAATTCTCGTGGTTGGATCTCGATCCAGATTTTCACCAAAATCTAATCAGTTCATCCTTGTCACCCACCCAACCCGCCCACCAAACTTTATCCAGATCTGTCCACAACTTTCTAAGATATCCTGCACACAAACAGAAAGGGGTGAAAACATAACCTCCTTCACCTTCGATGGTAGAGGTAAATAGTATGCACATGAGCATTCTAATGCGACACACCGCCTCAGCTGCCGAACTGGTTTCATCGCTTGTTGGCGAATCATCAACAGTGCAGACAGAAATCCATACCAACGAGGCTCCCAAGCATGTAAGCACTCAAAAAATAAATGAAAAATGAAGACCGACCCACATCTCTCACATATGAATGGAGGGAATAACAAATGATCTCTCACCGAATC
>NW_028224591.1:0-1000 GCF_056783735.1 Eptatretus burgeri
CTCATTAACAGGACGTTTATCACTCATGTTTGATGGAACTTAACTTCACAAAAAGGAGAGCGTAGTTCACCGGGTGGATGTTGAAGAAAGACTAAGAGGGCATGGGAAGGGGGAAATGTTCCAATAAATAACATTAACCAATAAATACTTTGTTTACCTCCATAATAGTCACAACAGTTACATCGTTATGTGTACAGTCCTCTACATGCTACTATCGTGACCCATTAATTTTTCTATACATTTTGCTCACACAGTATCCGTGCTATAATTTCACGGACCGGTGTTTGTGGGTTTGTTCGTCACGCTACTTCTCCTGCAGTTCTGACCCAATGACATCCAGACTTGCTACATAGGATCAGCATGACCCCAATTGATGTATCGGGGTGTTTTTATCTCTGTCGGTGGTCTTGGGTGAGAAAGGGGATGGGATGCAAATTCTCTATGTAAATGTGTCATGTAGCACCGCCTCCAGGTGCAAAAGAGCAAACATATGAAAATTATTCGCCAATCTATGAAGTCCTTCCAGATAGCCGATCAGTGTGGCGGATCCGAGGAGGTTGACATTCCTGTTCGTGAAGCTCATCATGAAGATACGAGTAGGAGTTTGCACACTTTTTCGTCGCAATTTCTCTTTTCATTTTGATCCAGGCATCCATCACTCGATACGTCAATATTGAATTGAATAGCGACTTTTGTTGTACACCACCAGCAAGACCATTGAGGGATGTGGATTTCATTTGTTTGTTTGGTTGGTTGGTCTGCTTGCTATCTTAAAGTAATGGTGGCTCGACACCAATGAACCCATTTCTTCTTCACCAAGCTCTTCACCCACCCCTCTCCCTCTCAGTCTCTCCCACCCCTCTCCCTCTCTCCCACCCCTCTCTGTCTCTCCTACCCCTCGCCCTCTCCCTACCCCTCTCCGTCTCTCCCACCCCTCTCCCTCTCTCCTACCCCTTGCCCTCTCTCCTACCCCTCTTCCTATCCCTCTCCCTCTCTCTCA
>NW_028224592.1:0-1000 GCF_056783735.1 Eptatretus burgeri
AATAGGCCTCGTCGTTCGGCTTCATCACGAGGATGGGTTAGCCTGGTGTTGGCTTGGTGATTAGGGTGGCTGGCTTGGGATCCTATGGTCCTGAGATTGAGTCCCGTTGGCTACCGAGTTAACACCAGGTGGGGTCGACTCTGCTTGTCGTCCTTCCGAGGTTGGAAAAATGAGTACCAGTGTACTGGTAGAGGGGCACAGCCACAGTCCAATAAATGATAGCTTCCCGGGAGTCAAACTGCCATACGCAAGAACAGAATGAGAGAGAGAGAGAAAGAGAGAGAAAGAGAGAGAAAGAGAGAGAAAGAGAGAGAAAGAGAGAGAAAGAGAGAGAAAGAGAGAGAAAGAGAGAGAAAGAGAGAGAAAGAGAGAGAAAGAGAGATATATATATATATATATATATATATATATATATATATATATATATATATATATATATATATATATATATATATATATATATAATACTGGGGTGCCAGCCCATGGGAGACAACAGTACTCCATCAGGCTACAGACAAAGGCCTTGCAATCTGTAAGTGGTCTACTCTGTGAGTAGTCCGAGTACTTTTGATTTTTGGAGGATTGACTGGGAATGACGGAAGGATAGCAAGTCTGCGGCTGAGTTTGAAGGTCACCGTTACGAATGTGGATGGACCTGACCTCTCGTATGAGATTTTGAGCCACCAATCGTTGCTGAGAGAGGTAGAGGAGCTGCAGCATGTCCAAAGTTTAGTGATAATGAAGATTTTAAAAATGCTATCGATCAACAGTACAATGTTACACCACCACCACCACCACCACCACCACCACCACCGCAGCATGTGGTGATGGTGAAAATGTTCGACTTTTAACAAAGTGTACAAACGTGTATCTTGTCTACAACATGTTTAAATCGTTTAATATCAGAATGCTAAACCATTAACTTTCCAATAACCTCAGCCCAGGATTCCCTGATTTTATCGTCCACAACGTTCCGTGTCCAGGGATATCTCATGGTGAG
>NW_028224593.1:0-1000 GCF_056783735.1 Eptatretus burgeri
TACGACACAGGGATATGGTACACCTATTTTAACCGGGGTATACACCGGCCCAGTATACTGGTACTCATTTCGCCGACCTCGGAAGGATGACAGGCTGAGTCAACCCCCTGGTGTATTAATTCAGTGGCCCAACGGGGCTTGAACTCAGGACCTTTTGGATCCCAAGCCGCTGCCCTAACCACTGCGCCAACACCAGGCTATAAATCACTTAAACATATAGAAATGCAAAAAAAAGAAATCGAAATTTTGTTGAAAAAAGTCGCAAAATTTTTTTTTCTCCAACGAGTAGGTGAATATTCAAACAAAGGGGGCATTTATTTCCAATGCAGGCACGTATGCAATGAATTTGGGGGATGGGGACATGACACGAGCAAAAAGACCTACAGCTGATGTCTACTTATTTATGTACATGCACTTAACAACAATTCTACTTATCGGACAAGGCGCCACAGACTTCCATGCAAAAACCCCAGAAAAGAAAAGGCCCGGGCTCGTAAGCCTTTAATATTTGCTCGGAGATGACCGAAGTGACTCCGGGAGACCGAGCAGGCTACCAGCCACCCTCTTGGTGACTCGCTGGGCAACGCTCGATGTCTCTGCCCGAACTCGTCTCGACTCCAACAACACCTTCAACGGTGCCTCCAACGGCGAACCGGCTGGCGACTCCTCACCGGCTCCGACTCGACCAACTCCATCGACGCCTTCAACTGCTCCCGCTCTCCACACCGATTCCACCGGTTCCACCGATGTACTCACCAATTATTTCACACCCGCCTCTCAACTGCCTTCTCGGCGTTCCGACGTGGCCCTTTATCGCCCCTCCCCCTTTCCTCGCGGCATGCGGGGAAAAATCTTTGGGATCTCTGATGGGGATGTGCTTACGCCTTTTTATGAGGGCCCTGCCCCAACCGTCATTTCTGTTTTCCCGTTCTCAGGAATATCGGGGTGGGAGTTCCTGAGATGCTGTTGTGGTGGTGGGGATGGCGTGGTTGTTGAGATG
>NW_028224594.1:0-1000 GCF_056783735.1 Eptatretus burgeri
AAATTCCAAACATTTCTGGACTTGCAGTTGTATATTAATTAATTGGGCATATACTTATTACGTTTGCACGATGCGTTTTCATGTTTATGGGGTGGAGGGGTGCAAAGCTTCCATTGATTATCTCCTTTGGCGGGTCTCAGAAGGTGGGAGGAAGTTCTCCAATAATTCTAAATCTCCACCTCCATTTTTGGTAAAGGCTCACTGTTGGTGGTTGCTGAATAGTCTTCAGCTTATCTGGAAGCTGTTAGATATATGCTCGTGAATGTACCGTTGACGTTTCCGGCTTCCAGTTTTTCCCCACAATAGCCATTATGTCATGATAGCATTCTCTCATATTTCGTGGTGATCCCTGAAATAATGAAGGTAGAATCACACTCCACCCTCCCTGCACTCCAGCATTCTTTGCAACATTCGCCAAATGATCAGCAAGACCTCAGTATTGCTCCACTTTCGACCTTCCTCACTGAGTTCCAATGAAATTCAGGTTAAGTTCAACCTGCATATACAAATCAATTTCCCACTGAGCTATCATCTCATGAGCTGCCAAAGTCAGGTTAAGCCAGATTAGATCTGTGACTTGGTACAGATAGCATTTAAACCTGTACGAACTTGTTTCGTGGTCGGATTGTCGGCAACGAAACCGTCTCCCACACCAGGTTTTCTAGTGAGGAGGGTGTACAGATATGGACACCCAGCAGGATTAAAAACAAAACCTGTCAAAGGGCGGAGGAGCTCCTTGTAAGCCAACGGCCATCCATATCTAGTGCCCAACTGTGTCTGCGGACATCCTCCTGCTGTTGTGTTACTTTCTTTTTTCAGATTTTTTTGGCAGGATCTGCACTCCGGCCACCGTAAAACCCTTCACTCTGCAAAACACACTAAAAATTAAAAGAAAACTGAAAACCCACTCCGTGGAAGTCCTCGGGTGCAGCTGCCCTTCACAGGCAGCTTACAGGATAACGGGATTGCGACAAAGCCTTCGGGACCCCCACCTTTTAAT
>NW_028224595.1:0-1000 GCF_056783735.1 Eptatretus burgeri
TATATATATATATATATATATATACATATATATATATATATATATATATATATATATATATATATATATATACGTATATATATATATATACATATATATACACATATATATATATGTATATATATATATACACATATATATATATATGTATATATATATATATATGTATATATATATATATATGTATATATATATATATATATATATATATATATGTATATATATATATATATATGTATATATATATATATATATATATATATATTGTTGTGAATTGGCGCCCGCCGGCGTGCGATCGGCCGCTCGACTTGAATGGCGGCCACCTCGCCCACCGGAACGGACAATTCTGTCGTGACCCTCTCGGAACAACGCCGAGAGCTAGTCACGGGTGGGGGTTTAACCCCACCACGACCGTGCCAATTGCCCACCCGCACAGGATAGGGTTGCTCGCCAAATTCGATCTACCTAAGTACCTGCGCGGATGGTCGACCGGGCGATCGAACCTCGCCGCAGGCCGACTCCGGACACGAACCGCTTAAGCGGTCTGTTCCGTGCTATCGGGATAACCGAGCGGTGTTATCGCCGACCTGGACGGTTCAGATTAATTACCGGGCGTATTAAGCCCACTACGAACCCTTTACGTGAAGCAGCATGGAGCGTCAATAAAGAAAAGACGAAGCGAAACGGGAAAACAGTTCCCACAATGCACATTTATTACGTGACACACGGAAAGCACACATATACAGCCAAACAGTCAAAATGCACATGTAGCAGTTACAACAAAAGAAACAATGACGCAGTCACTACCGACTACGCGCACACACGGCAACACTTATACAGTTCTACTTTACAGACGGCACGAACACACATTTACTCAAAAGCAAAGGAAAGAAGCCAGTGTGGGGGAAAAATTTATATTAATGTATTTTAAATTGCAACAAATGGAGTTTCAGAAATGTAACTTCTATGCTGCAAATTGAAATGGCTGTCATTTCTGGCC
>NW_028224596.1:0-1000 GCF_056783735.1 Eptatretus burgeri
TTTCAAACATTTACATTTTTTTCAAACATTTACATTTCAAACCATTTTTTATTTTTTTTCAAAACATCACCCGAACACACGGAAAATGAAAAAAAAACAACTCACTGATTAAATAAACTCCTCACGTGACAGCGGACGTTGTAAAACGGACCCAACCTTTCTGCACAATTCCAAAAAAACAGGGTTTTCAAAAAATAATCACAATAACAATTAAAACCACCCTAACAGCAAATAATACCAAAAGTTGATGAACCCTGATGTGTGGTTGTGTGTTTGAGTGTATTCGTGTGATCTTGTGTGATTGAGTGTATTGGTGTGGCTTTGTGTGTGTGTGTGTGTGTGTGTGTGTGTGTGTGTGTGTGTGTGTGTGTGTGTGTGTGTGTGTGTGTGTGTTTCGGGTGTATTCGTGTGATTGTGCATTTGAGTGTATTCGTGTAGGTGTGTGTGTGTGTGTGTGTGTGTGTGTGTGTGTGTGTGTGTGTGTGTGTGTGTGTGTGTGTGTGTGTGTGTTTCGGGTGTATTCGTGTGATTGTGCATTTGAGTGTATTCGTGTAGGTGTGTGTGTGTGTGTGTGTGTGTGTGTGTGTGTGTGTGTGTGTGTGTGTGTGTGTATCCACCTCCATTTTGGTGAAAAGTCATGTTTGATTGAGCATGTTGTGAAGTTTTCTTGTTCTCAGAGTTTCGTTCCGAGGGTTCTTTTCAGGATCGTCACTGAACACAAGACAGCCTCCAACTGTAGTTACTTTGTAGTAATATTAATTCCCAGGGATGTTTTTGAAGATATCAGTGAAGTTCTTCTTCATCACTCCAGTTGCTGGAGAAATCACGAACACAATGTCGACAATCTTCAACTTCCAGGTTATTTTGACTTCATTTTCCAGATCCAGGTACTTGGTCATTTCCCTGATAACACGGAATTCACACCGAAGTCGCTGGGTCCTCGCACCTCTGTTGAATCTTCGTGTGTATTTTTTGATGATGACAAAAATTTGATGAAGAA
>NW_028224597.1:0-1000 GCF_056783735.1 Eptatretus burgeri
AGCTTTCCCCCATAATGGAGACCATGAATTGTGTTTGGTTCATTGTCATGATCTCATATTTATTCCAACATGTGCATCGACAGGTGAAGGTAAGCTTGCACCTGCACCACCTACTGACATTCCCTGGAAAACTCCCGGCATGACATCGACAATGAAAATTATCATGTTTACTTTTCCTCGGTATAAAGGCTCGAATTGAAGTTTGTAAAATGTCTAACAGGAGCTTTTAATCCCTTTACTATTTGATCCAAGAATTGAACATGTCACCTGGCTTCACAGGTGAGACGACTCTTGCACCTGGCACCACAGGTGACACGACTCTTGCACCTGGCACCACAGGTGAGACGACTCTTGCACCTGGTACCACAGGTGAGACGACTCTTGCACCTGGCACCACAGGTGACACGACTCTTGCAATTGACACCACAGGTGAGACGACTCTTGCACCTGGCACCACGGGTGAGACGACTCTTGCACCTGGCACCACGGGTGAGATGACTCTTGCACCTGTGCGGAAGGTCGTACCTGCAATGTCCAAGCCACCACGTATCACCATCCTCCCAATTCCCCACACAGGTTTGTAGTTTTGATTTGGGAGAACAGGATGTTCATGGATTGTATTGACGTTTGATTTGCTTGTCCACACCATGTCGTTCTAACTCAATGACTGGACGTTTGACGTCTTTGGTTTTAATCATGTTTAGAGTTTGCATTCCAATATTGTTCTTTATTTATTTATTCGAGCTTCCACCCGTTATCCAACCTGCAGCATTTGCTGATGACATTTGGCAATGCATGAAACGATCCATCGTTTACTCCCAGCATTCATTGCGTTCTTACTTTTCAGCTGAACCTGCTCTTCAAGGAAAGGGAAACAACTCTTCTCCAGCAGCAGCTGCTGTAAATGTCCCACTACGTAAGAATATTTTATTCTATCCTTGGTTCCGACAATTTCCATTGATTTGTCAATGTGCTTCCATGCAAGTGATCGATGAAATTT
>NW_028224598.1:0-1000 GCF_056783735.1 Eptatretus burgeri
TTATATTATAAATAAATAAATAAATAAATAAATTTCAGTCACTTGTTCAAGTGGTGCAGGATCCTGTTGGGCCGCTCAACAGAGTTCAGTGAAACAAGTAACAATTAGTGAAATAATGGGACGAAAATAAATAAATAAATAAATAAATAAACAAACATGATGTAGTTTCACATTCGAGTGGAGTTCACAACCAGGGTCAGGTAGTTGGCGGAGACATTTCACAGCCGAAAGCCAAAAACAAAAAGGCATTCGTGTCCGACATGGCGAAGCTTGCAGCGTCTTCAGTGTTGTTCATCGTTCGCTCCAGACATCTGAAACCAAAACGAAATGTGAAGGAAAGTGACTCCTGACAGGCATTGATAAACCTTGAGAATAAAGAACGTTTCATACAGCATGGTACGTGTGGTCACCTGTGGGTGAGCGGTCCATTTCAAGCTCTTCACCACCTGGAGTCTTCCTGTATACAGGGTTATCAAACCACAGAGTTTTGACTTCCAGGAGCCGCCGCTTCCGGAAAATGTTGAACGCAGCAGCACAAGCCAGAACAAGCACTGAGGGGAGCAGTTTGTTCAGATCAGCTGTGAAATGTCATTGATCACCTGCTTGGCGGCACATTGACAAATCGATGGAAAATTGTCCGAGCCAAGGATGGAACAAAATATACTTACGTAGTGGGACAATTACAGCAGCTGCGACTGCTGCGGAATAGTTGTTTACATTTCCTTGAGGAGCAGGTTCACCTGAAAGGTAAGAACGCAATGAATTCTGGGAATAAAGGATGGCTCGTTTCATGCGATGTGTGCGCGTGTTGGTGTTCCGGTTCAAACCCTGGTCTACACTAAGCGATACCCAATGGGCTCGTCCACACAGAGGCTGGAACAACCTCCACTTCCGTTCGAGCATTCATCAACTCCTGATAGACCAACACAGAAAAGCCAAACACAAATGAAACGGTCGACCAGGAAGGAACCCGATGAAGTCAAGAGCAAAGATGGAGTCA
>NW_028224599.1:0-1000 GCF_056783735.1 Eptatretus burgeri
TAAACGAGTATTTGCATCTTCAGAGCCTGGGAGTCCCTCTCTCTCCCCCTCCCCTCTCTGTCCCCCCTCTCCTCTCTGTCCCCCCTCTCCTCTCTGTCCCCCACCCCTCTCTCTGGCCCCACTCCTCTTTCTCCCCTCCCCTCTCTCTCCCCTCCCCTCTCTCTCCCCCTCCTCTCTCTCCCCCTCCTCTCTCTCCCCCTCCTCTCTCTCCCCCTCCCCTCTCTCTCCCCTCCCCTCTTTCTCACCCCTCCCCTCTCTCTCCCCCTCCCCTCTCTCTCCCCCTCTCCTCTTTCTCCCCTCCCTCTCTCTCCCCCTCCCCTCTCTCTCCCCCTCCTCTCTCTCCCCCCTCCTCTCTCTCCCCCTCCTCTCTCTCCCCCCTCCTCTCTCTCCCCTCCCTCTCTCTCCCCCTCCCTCTTTCTCACCCCTCCTCTCTCTCCCCTCCCTCTCTCTCCCAATCTCCTGAGCTGCTTTGCTAAGCCCTCCCCTTCCCTCCCACTCCTCCACTCCTCCACTCTTCGCATCCCCTCCCTGTCCCTCTCTGTCTCCCACTCCCACTCCCTCCCTTCTTACCTCTCCTCACTCAAGCTCGAGCACGACCTGCAAATCCTTCTCCGAACAATCAGGTAAAGATCCCCTTGGAAGAGCCGACATTTCTCTGCTTTTGCTGTCGATCTATCTTCGAGCGGCGGTTAAATTATCCCATTGCGAACCGCAACCGCCCTCACCACCGGTGTCCTCCCGAGAACTTTGTTCGGTAAACTTTTCGAAAGTTCGGAGCCTTGCACGGACTGCGAGCACTTTGTTTACTTTGGGCTCACTCTGTCCGAGTCTGCGTCTGCGTCCTTACTTTGTATTCGAGCCTGCCTCTGAGTGCTTCCTTTGTGTTTGAGCCTGTCTCTGTGTCCTGGCTTTGTGTCCGAGCCTCTTTCTGCGTCTTTGCTTTGTGTCTGGGCCTGTCTAAGCATGCTTGCTTTGTGTCTGAGCCTGTGTCTGCGTCCTT
>NW_028224600.1:0-1000 GCF_056783735.1 Eptatretus burgeri
GTCATATTTGTGACGTAGAAATTGAGGAGTCTAAAGTTAGGGATCATTGTCTTCTTTCTGGTAAATATAGAGGTCCCGCTCATTCCTGTTGTAATCTTAGTTATAAATTTCCTTCTTTTTTTCCAGTCTTTCTTCACAACAGTGCCAACTATGATACACATCTATTTATAAATGAACTTTCAAAAACCCCCTAGGGAATATTTCTGCCATAACAAACACAAGTCAAAAGTATATTTCATTTGCAAAAATAATATTCACAAAACCTTTAACTCGTATTAGGTTTCTAGATTCTTACAAGTTTATGGGAACACCACTAGCCTACCCAGCATCAAATATAAGCTCCACGGGGTCTTTTCCAAATCTTAATTCATTCAGTCCAAAAGAGGAAATTATAACTAAAGAGGAAATTCATATTAAAGAGAGAATTCAAAGTAAAGAGGAAATTCTATTTAATGAGGAAATTAATGAAGAAATTCTAACTGAAGATGAAATTCTAATTATAAAGAAAATTCAAACAATGAATGAAATTCTAACTAAAGATGAAATTCTGATTCAAGAGGGAATTCGAACGAGAGAGGAAATTCAAACAAGGAATGAAATTCAAAGAAAAGAGAAAATTCTTACAAGTAAGGGAATTTATCCTTATGATTATATGGATTCATTTATGAGATTTAAAGAAA
This sequence comes from Eptatretus burgeri, assembly GCF_056783735.1. Classification (NCBI taxonomy): domain Eukaryota; kingdom Metazoa; phylum Chordata; class Myxini; order Myxiniformes; family Myxinidae; genus Eptatretus; species Eptatretus burgeri. Next base: position 681 of record NW_028224600.1, read on the forward strand.
CATAACTTCCTTCAAAAGAAAGTTTTTATAATAACCTTTATGAAGAAGAGATAAGTGATAAGGAATACAAACACGCACAAGAAATTTGGAGAATATTTAAGATAAAGAACCTTGGAGAATATCATGATTTGTATCTAAAAACAGATGTTTTATTGTTTGCTGATGTGTTTGAAGCTTTTCGATCACTCTTTCATGATAAAAATTGTTATGGATTAGATCCTGCCCACTATTTCACAGCTCCTGGTTAAGCTTGGAGTGCAATGTTGAAAATGACAAAACAAGATATAGATTTAATCAGTGATGTAGATATGCTTTTGATG
>NW_028224601.1:0-1000 GCF_056783735.1 Eptatretus burgeri
GCAATCTCTGTTTGTTTGCCTTTCAAAATGTTTGAAATTAATCGGACAAGTGGTTCCCAAGTTATGGCCAAGTTAGAGCGCGTTCCCCATTATGGGTCACAACGTACGGACTTCCGGATAGTGATGACTTACTGTATTCTAATCATTTCTCGTTTTATGATGCGCATTTATAGATAAACACAATGTCCCAATCCAGTCATCGTTTACGAGAGTGAAGGAACGGCCTGTGTGGTTGTTGTTTCTGGCACGCGATTTGAAAGTTTTTTTTTGTTTTTTTTTGCATGTATGGCCAAGCACCTACGGGTACGTGAGAACGAAGGAACAGCCTGTGGGTATCTTGTTTCTGGCACGTGGTTTGAAAGATTTATTTATTTATTTTTTGCACGTACGGGCACGCGAGAGCGAAGGAACGGCGTATGTATTGGTATAATCTGTGTGGTTGTTGTTTCTGGAACGTGGTTTGAAAGTTTTTTTGTTTGATTTTTTTGCACGTACGGCCACGCACGTACGGCCACGCACGTACGGGCATGCACTAGTTTTATTAAAAACTAGCAGGGGTATCTGGTGCTGCCCAGTGTTGCCCAGTGTATATTTTTTTGTGGGGGCCTAAAACACTTCCGTACACCCACTAAGGAATAGGGTCTCTACTCGCTTCCCTACACCCACGACAGAGCAATTAAAAGAAAAAAAAATCCACAAAAATCCAACTTCTCTTTTTTTTCAATTTTTTGGTTTTTTTGCCCTAAACCACCCTGCTCCCCCACCCCCAGCACTCACTGATGAACCACTGAAAGTTTGACAAAGACCCGTTCAGCCTTCTCTGTGAAAAATGGCAACACACACACAGACACACGGCTCTCTTATAGTATAGACCAGCAGAGCCGACCCGTCGCTTCTATAATGGACCAATTAGTTGTCGTGTTTGCCAAAAATTTTGGGCAAGAACGAGAAGGAAAGGAAGACAAATTTAACCATGCATAGAGTGCTTTAACCCCCTCCC
>NW_028224602.1:0-1000 GCF_056783735.1 Eptatretus burgeri
TCAAGTTCTGATTCAAAAACAAAGGTTCTATAATATCAACAGTGAAATAAAGAATTGTGGAGACAAGATACTTTTGTCAATTTCAACTTATTTTTGAGAAAATTGTGAGTTATTTGAAGAAGAAAAAAGAAAAAAAAAAGTAATTTTTTGGCCACGACTGTATGAGGGTAGGTACGAAAGTAATGGCTCTTGTTTTACAGTTCGTAACCAAAGCGTCGAAGGAAAGCTGCATGAGATCACAATGAAAAGTTTTATCTCCTAAACATTTAAAGTTGAGTGGCGCTGTGATTGGTCACGTGACAATATTACAACATGCTTTCAAAATGGCTCTACCGCAGGATGTACATACAAAGTAAGAACAGTTATTTATATCTTTTTTTTTTTTTTTTCACTGTGGAAGAGGGTCCTCTGATGGATATTCATCAGTGTTTAGAGTGTTTACGGCGAGTCTACCATTGATGTGAGCATCATAGGACGTTGGGCATAGCATTTCAAAAGCGGGAAAACCGATATCGACGACAAGCCTCAAAGTGTTCGGCCTGCAACCACAGTGACAACGGAAAACAAGAGTAGGATTGATGTAATGATTGAAGTGCATTGCAGTTGATGGAGAAGATGTGGAAAAATAAATTCATATTTGTTTCCTGCACCACCAAAGGTGAAGGAGGTTATTTTTTCACCCATTTGTCTGTTTGTTTGTGTGCAGGATATCTCAGAAAGTTATAGATGGATCCCGATGAAATTTTGTTGACAGGTTGGGTGTGTGACAAGGACGAACTGATTAGATTTTGGTGAAGATCCAGATCCGGACACTAGAATTTTTTAAGTGATTCTTCACTGTGCAGAGATCGGGCCAAAAACGATATCCCAAAAAGTTGTGGACGGATTCGGACAAAACTTGGTGGACACGTTAGGTGTGTGGCAAGAACAAATTGATTCGATTTTGGTGAAGATCCCAATCCGGATCCGGACACGAGAATTATTTAATTTTAAGTGATTC
>NW_028224603.1:0-1000 GCF_056783735.1 Eptatretus burgeri
ACTCGAGGATCAAATAAAACCGACTCGATGATTCAAACGAGGATCACGCGATGAACTTGAACTCGAACATGAGAAAACCTCAATGCGAACACCGCCCTAACCACTCCTACAAATTCAAGTACAGACAAGGTCTGATAGCAATGCACCACATATGATGGTTGTGTAAAAAAAAACAAAAGATGGAGAGGGGAGTAGGGAGTGGGGGCGGCAGGAACTCGGTGAAGATGGGAGTGGGGATCTACGTGGAGAGGGGGCAGAGGGAGATCAATGTGGAGAGGGGAGAGGATAGATCAAGGTGGAGAGGAGGGAGATAAAGATGTAGAGGGGAGAGGAGGTGGATATGGGAATGGGGGAGGGATCTTGGTGGAGATGGGAGTGGGGGAGGGATCTTGTGGAGATGGGAGTGGGGGGGGATCTAGGTGGAGATGGGAGTGGTGGGGATCGAGGTGGAGATGGGAGTGGTGGGGATATAGGTGGAGATAGGAGTGGGGGATCTAGGTGGAGATAGGAGTGGGGGGGGATCTAGGTGGAGATAGGAGTGGGGGGGATCTAGGTGGAGATAGGAGTGGGGGGGGGGATCGAGGTGGAGATGGGAGTGGGGGGGGGATCGAGGTGGAGATGGGAGTGGGGGGATCCAGGTGGAGATGGGAGTGGGGGATCAAGGTGGAGATGAAAGTGGGGAGGATTGAGGTGGAGATGGGAGTGGGGGGATCTAGGTGGAGAGGAGGGAGATAAAGGTGTAGAGGGGAGAGGAGGTGGATATGGGAATGGGGGGGATCTAGGTGGAGATGGGAGTCGGGGGGGGATCTCGATGGAGATGGGAGTGGGAGGGGGATCTCGGTAGAGATGAGAGTGGGGGGATCGAGGTGGAGATGGGAGTGGGCGGGTTCAAGCTGGAGATGGGAGTGGTGGAGGGAGACCAAGGTGGAGAAAGGTAGTGGGGAACCTCGATGTAGAGGGGGGGGGGGGAAGGAAGTGCAAGGGGTTGATTGGTAAGGAG
>NW_028224604.1:0-1000 GCF_056783735.1 Eptatretus burgeri
CTTGATTTGATATTAATTTACTGGTTTGATTCTTCACCTTGATTGATATTAATTTATTGGTTTGATTCTTCACCTTGATTTTTTTTATTAATTTATTGGTTTGATTCTTGACCTTGATTTTATATTAATTTATTGGGTGGATTCTTCACCTTGATTTTATATTAATTTATTGGGTGGATTCTTCACCTTGATTTTTTATTTATTTATTGGTTGGATTCTTCACCTTGATTTTTTATTGATTTATTGGGTGGATTCTTCACCTTGATTTTTTTATTAATTTATGGGTTTGATTCTTCACCTTGATTTTTTTTATTAATTTATTGGGTGGATTCTTCACCTTGATTTTTTTTATTAATTTATTGGTTTGATTCTTCACCTTGATTTTTTTATTAATTTATTGGTTTGATTCTTCACCTTGATTTTTTATTAATTTATTGGGTGGATTCTTCACCTTGATTTTTTAGTAATTTATTGGGTGGATTCTTCACCTTGATTTTTTATTAATTTATTGGTTGGATTGTTCACCTTGATTTTTTTATTAATTTATTGGTTGGATTGTTCACCTTGATTTTTTATTAATTTATTCGTTGGATTCTTCACCTTGATTTTTTTATTAATTTATTGGTTTGATTGTTCACCTTGATTTGATATTAATTTATTGGTTGGATTCTTCACCTTGATTTTTTATTAATTTATTGGGTGGATTCTACACCTTGATTTGATATTAATTTATTGGTTGGATTCTTCACCTTGATTTTTTTTTATTAATTTATTGGTTGGATTGTTCACCTTGATTTGACATTAATTTATTGGTTGGATTCTTCACCTTGATTTTTTATTAATTTATTGGTTTGATTCTTCACCTTGATTTTTTTATTAATTTATTGGTTTGATTGTTCACCTTGATTTTTTTATTAATTTATTGGTTGGATTCTTCACCTTGATTTTTTTATTAATTTATTCGGTGGATTCTTCACCTTGATTTTTTAGTAATTTTTTG
>NW_028224606.1:0-1000 GCF_056783735.1 Eptatretus burgeri
ACGCACACATGCACACCTGACTGCCGATGAAATTTTGATTCAACATTGGAACTCAACATGACTGCAGGCAAGGAAACGAATAAAATCTGAAATGCCTCTTCACGCACTCAAAGGATTAATGTCACAGACAAAATGTTTCATTCCCCTTGTCGAACGGTGCCCGGGTGAGCGCGTGCACTTGTCGAAGGGGTCACACAGTGGCGTGTGACCGCCCGGGTTTTTCCCGCGTGTTTTGTGACCGCGTGGGCTGACCGTCCGTGTAAAAAGGGCAGGAGATTCTTTTTCATCCTGTTTTGCCGTGCTTGGAGCGCTGCCAGACTGTCTCCGACAGGCCGACACTTTCTGCTCGCCCCCTATTTATATGCGTGGAACAACGGGTGGTGTGTCCCCGCACGGCGGCGCGGCGGACGGTGTAAAGAGAGGGGCCACTGGCACAGGGTGCGGATCTCTTTGTCCTGCGACGCTCGCGCAACTGGTCGGTAGAGTCTGCTCACTGTGTGACGACATGCAGCTGTATTAACGAAGCTTGTGAATAAACCACCCCCCTGCGCATCCTTTCAAAACCCCTGACTTTTACGTGGCCTTTTCGAGGATGCCGAATAAGGCTGCGTTCTTATTTGCGCAAAGTTCCTAACCCTTGGTTTTTGCCTCAAAACTTCGAGTTCCTGGACACTAATATGATCTCTTTCTCGACAAATAAGGTCAACTGTGAAATCGGAAGGACAATAATAAGACACCTGTTGAAAAATGTACTTTCGCCTCCCCTCCTTTGATTGATCGAGCAATGGTTAAATGGAAGGATCTCAAGCAAACTGCTTTTGATGGTCAACCATATGGTAAGGTTCATCCTTATTGGGAGTTTATCATGTACTTGATGGATCTGTTGAAGATCACAATAGGATCAGGTGTGCTGGGTTGGCTCAATTCACTGAGGTTGAGATCGGGTTATTCCAGCTTCAAGTCATACTGGCCGGGGATTGTGATGGGAACCCATCCGGTG
>NW_028224607.1:0-1000 GCF_056783735.1 Eptatretus burgeri
GGGAAGGGCAACCCAAGAATATCTCCGGGGAGACGGTCCGAACGGAAGATTGAGGGAAGGGAAAGAGTGTGAAAAGCTCCTGACCCAACCTAAGGTATTCCGTTGGGAGATTGAGGGTGCGGAAGGTGTGCAAGGGAGTGTGAGGGTCCGTGGGAAGGTGTGAAAGATGCCCGACCCAGCCCAAGAACACCCCAAGGCAAAAATACTGACCGGCCCAAGAATATTCTCGGAAGGACCGAGGAAAAATGGAAGAATAAAGCTGTAATGGAAATTATGGACCTAGGTCATGTGATCAATAAGAATTATGGTACGAATGATTATATAAAAGTACCCATATGTAGTCCGAAGATAAGATGTCCGAAGATGAAACTTGAAGTTTGTAAGATGTGTAAGGAAGAAGCATGACAAATAAATAATGCTGCAAATGTGAAGTAGCAAATAAAGTGTTAAGATTAAAAGAAGAATTTGAGAAAACACAGGGCCTCGCCCATGCAAACTGCAGTGCAAGGGTGGGAAGCTCAGGGAAGTAATGCAGGTGATCCATCTGCATATGTGAATAACACACCAAGTTTGTATCCGAACCTGGAAGGTATCGGGCTGCTGGCCACAGCTTCTGCCTTCCTGGTTCAAGGAGTAACTCCGAGGGTAGAAAGAGCGGTAGCTCAAATCGGTCTACCATCCATCTAAAGAACATAAGTTGAGATTAAAACGTGATAATATTTGGAACATTAAAACAAACCACAGATGAAGCCAGGCTGCTCGTGACGAAGCTCGAGTGTGAAGCAGGCACGACAGAAACCTGAGAATTGTCCATGGGGAGGACTGCTTATCGTGAGGGTCTGAGAGATTAATTTTACCATGTTACAAGGTTTGGGGATGTCCTTTGCAGGCTTCTGTAAGAATTCCGGTGAAAAATGAACGTTTTAAGGTTTTGTAAAAATATTTGTCACGTGACCGCACGCAGGCGAGTTGGTGAAATGCATAACCCTCGTACGTGTGC
>NW_028224608.1:0-1000 GCF_056783735.1 Eptatretus burgeri
TTAAAAAATTATTTTTTCAAAAATCGGACCACGGGCGACTGTGGACAGTACATTCAGCCATATTGTCAAAAGTTTGCAGCCGAATCCTATGAAAACTGTCGGAGAAGATAGACTTTGAATGAACGCTGGTCAAAAACAATAAAAAAACGAAGTTCGTTATATCTCAGAGACAATGAGTCAGAGATACATGAAACTGCTATGGTAGGTTCATGGTATGTCCTAGTTATGTGTGGGAAAGAACCGTTGCCATGGACCCCTCCGTTGTCCAGCAACGGCCGAAAAACCTCGAAATGTGGGGGTATTTTAACGAAAAAACAATCTGCAGCATTAACCCTTGAAGCTAGAATCATGAATTTTCTTGTGCTTAATCCTCAGGTCATTCCCCATCGAACGGCCCCATCACATCAGGTTCTATTGGGTAGGCGACTACCCATGTCCTCCTACCGGCTTGTCAGTTTTTCTGTCGATATGTTTGTCTGTTGGGGAGTCGATCCAGTCGAAAAAAAAAATTTGAAATTTTTGAAATTTGTTCTACCCTTATTATCAGTTTTTCCGTCGATATGTTTGTCTGTCTGTCTGTCTGTCCGTCCCTCTGTTCGGTCCAGTGCTCCGTTAATACAATGGCGATTTCGTTGAAACTTAGTTGGTAGGTTCATACCATGACCTAGTTGTGTGTAAATGAGAACTGTTGCTATGGACACCACCATTGCCTAGCAACGGGACTTTTGAAAAATCATAAAAAATTTATTTTTTCAATAATCGGGCCACGCGTGACTGTGGGCAGTACATTCAGCCATATTTTCAAAAATTTCCAGCCGGATCCTATGAAAACTGTCGTAGAAGATCGACTTTGAATGAACCCTGGTCGAAAACAATAAAAAAAACGAAGTTCGTTATGTCTCAGAGACCATTAGTCAGACATACATGAAATTGGTATGGTAGGCTCATGGTATGTCCTAGTTATGTGTGAGAAAGAACTGTTGCTATGGACCCCTCCGTT
>NW_028224609.1:0-1000 GCF_056783735.1 Eptatretus burgeri
ATATATATATATATATATATATATATATATATATATATATATATATATATATATATATATATATATATATATACACACATATTTATATACATATATATGGGTTGACTGAACAAAATGGAAAGTTCCCATACAAGTGAAAAAACGTCTCCACGTGAGGAAAGATGTTAACCACCTGAAGATGGGGCCAGGAGGCTTCCAGTGTTGGCTCGTCTTCCTCTGGATCAAATTCAGGATTTTCACTTGGTGGCAGTGTTCGAAAGATGTTGCACGCAACCTGTAACATATGCAAGCATGATCAAACAAAAGGCGTGTTCCAATACTTCTTGAATTGTGAGAAATAAAAACTCAAAACAAACGTATTGCACATCGAAGAGTGGATAACCTTACTCGCCCTCGAGATTCAACACTCAGAAAAGAAACAGTGAAGTGTACCGATTCCAAAGAAGATTTCTTCTTTGTTCTCAGAGTAACAGGACCATCTTCTCCACCTATCTCAAAGAAAGCTTCAATTTGCACTTCCTAGTGACATTTTTCCCCTCATAGAGAATTACTAACTCTACCTTTCAAAAAGACATCTCGCATTTCTTCCTGGAAATCTTGGATACACATCATAACCCTTGATTTTTGTAATTGTGAGTTTACAGGTGGGCACATGGAGCTTTGAGGTTGAGACTTGACTTTTCCTCTCTGCATGAGGTGAGAGCACTTCATTGCTATGGAAAATAGGACACAAACATTTGCCATCCCCTGTTCAAAGAATGATTTGAAGCACGCCAAAGAATTTGCAGTTTCTTCTTCTTATTCTTCTTCGTATGCAGCACGAGGCCATGGAGCAGCATCATTAGTTAAGGGTGTGGCTGTGCTGCTGATGCAATGCCCTTTGCTGGCAAGGACAGGAATTTGGAATTTGTTCATGGTGCCGGCGATAGCTCACCTACTCTTTGATGATGGCAGACACATCGATGAATCACTTTGTTTGTGAAACACCAGAGTGACAGTT
>NW_028224610.1:0-1000 GCF_056783735.1 Eptatretus burgeri
GTCTTTCCAACAAGTATGATTGTCAGGTCAGGCCAGGTTAGATCTGTGACCTGATGTCGGTAACATGTAAACTTGTACTAACCGGTTTCGTGCAAAAAAACCTGTTTCACTAAAAAATGCAAAATAAAATTGAAAACCCACTCCGTAGGAGTACCTCCTGTGTCGCTGCCCTTTGCTGGGCACCTCACCACATGATGGGATTGGGGAAACCTTATGGACCCCCACTCTTTGATGATTGGAGGAAAACCATGGGGTGACCTTCCTGGGTCAGAATGCAGTTTTTGTCAGGGGGGTGCTGAGGTGTCGTCCACCAGATCCTTGGGTTAACCTGAGGCAGTGCCTTCGGAGGGGGGATTGACGTGGAATGCCGATCCCTAAGAGAGGATGATCACCTGTCTCTGTGATCATCTGAGCTCAAGAATTTGGACATTGGTATTGCAGCACTCTCTGAGGTTCGGGGACCGGATTGCGGTGAGATCATGGCGGGGGGTTCCACCTACTATTGGTCTGGTCGCTCTGATGGTTACCATGCCCAAGGAGTTGCTGTAGCTATGTCCAATAAGCTGACTCCAATGATAATTGAGGAAACACCAGTCAGTGAGCGTATTATTAGACGAAGGATTTGTCACTCCTTGGTTCTCTGTTTATGCTCCAACTAAGGTGAGTGATCTCACCGTCAAGGACACATTCTATGCCACGCTCGAGTCTGTGGTTGATCAGTGCCCCAGACGAGATACACTTCTAGTCTTTGGGGATTTCAATGAATCGACTGGAACTGAAAGGGATGGTTACCCTGCTCTGCTCACCAAACTCACTTCCGATGGTGTCCAAGGCCATCCCCACTCATGGCTCGCAGACTTCCTATCCTGTTGCAGCCAACGTTTGGCCCTAAATGGAGTTCTCTCATCCCCACTTCCTGTCCAGGCTGGAGATCCTCAAGGTGGTGTTCTGGGCCCTGTTCTTTTTCTGGTTTTTATCAATGATCTCTCCGACTCTGGAA
>NW_028224611.1:0-1000 GCF_056783735.1 Eptatretus burgeri
CCCCAAAAAAAATGTTGGAGAAAAGAACTATAACTCTGTCAGCATTGTTGACATCATATTCAATGAATAAGGTATAAGGTTCACTTGAGTGACCCAGCAGTATTGGTGGCGGAGGTTTTGCACTCTACCGAGTGCTCCCCCTCTCGTTGACCTCCACCATCGAAGATTCACGGAGGTTACTGTTTTCACCCGTGTCTGTTTGTTTGTTTGTTTGTGAACAGTATTCCGGAAAAACTCCTGGACAGATTTCGACGAAACTTGGTGGGAGGATGAGGTCTGGTCCAAGGATCATGCCATTAGATTTTGGACTCGGTCCAAAGTCCAATATGGCCGCTATGCTGGCCATTTTGAAAAAATATTAGAATTTTTTTTTTTGCATTTCTAAATGTTTAAAGTGATTTCCAACCCCCCAAAAAAATTTGTTAGAGCAAAAAAACCCAGAAATTTTGCACCTTTTTTTTCAAAAATATTTCGATTTTGATTGAAAAATATTTGAATTTTTTTTTGCATTTCTACATTTTTTAAGTGATTTCCAACCCCCCCCCCAAAAAAAATTGTGAGAGCAAAAAAAACAGAAAATCTTGCAACTTTTTTCAAAAAAATTTCGATTTTATTTGAAGAATATTTTCATTTTTTTTTTTTGCATTTCTCAATGATTTAAGTGATTTCCAACCCCTCCCCCCCAAAAAAAAATTGTAAGAGAAAAAATTTTTTCGCAACTTTTTTTCAACAAAATTCGATTTTTTTTTGCATTTTTACATGTTTTCAGTGGTTTCCAACCACCCCCCTCACCCCCAAAAAAATGTTGGAGAAAAGAACTATAACTCTGTCAGCACTGTTGACATCATATTCAATGAATAAGATATAAGTTTCACTTGAGTGACCCAGCAGTATTGGTGGCGGAGGTTTGGCAATCTCCCGAGTGCTCACCCTGTCGTTGACCTCCACCATCGAAGATTCACGGAGGTTACTGTTTTCACCCGTGTCTGTTTGTTTGTTT
>NW_028224612.1:0-1000 GCF_056783735.1 Eptatretus burgeri
GTGTCCGGTCTGTCGAATGCTCGCAGCTTTGTTGTACTGCTATCCCGTGCATGTGCACGGGTATCGCGAGTACACATATTTTCTGTTGCCCACTCTTCCGGTTTTATTCATTTCATGTGCCTGTAGTCAAAATTCCTGTAATTGACTTGAACAAAGAAGTAACTTTCTTTGCAATACAATGGAAGAAATACAACTTTGTGAGATACAGGGATATTTTTGAATACTGCATCACTGTGTTTTACGAGTACGCAGTAGATTTGGTCAGCAGGTGCTAAATGTGTGCGGTTTTGTGCTATGGTCAGGTGAGGTCAAGTATGGGAGCATGCGCCGGAGCAGCGAGTCGCTGCGTCCACTTTCCGCCGGTACTCTAAGAGCCTCTGTCTGGCCATCCCCCAGGCAGAAGCGTGGCCCATCCCCATCTTCTTGAGATGCTGATCATCCTGCTGCAACCACGAAGCATGTGGTCAGCCCATTGGCGTCCTCCCCTCACGAGGCTCCCTCGCTGAAAAACATCTGATGAGCAGGATCAGCGTTACGAAAACGAGCCAGGTCACGGACGATGCAGGTAACAAATTTCATTTGAGTATCTCAGCAACCGCTCGTTGGACACAAGGTCTGACCAGCGAGAGCCAAGGATGCTCTGAAGTGACCTGGAACCAAAGGAATTAAGTCTCCGTCTCAGATCCCTGGTCAGAGTTAAAGTCTCACATCCACAGAGCCAGACTGGAAGCACCAAGGACCTGAAGACTCAGACTTTCGTCCTCACGCACAGGAACCGGCAGCGCCACATCCCATGATCCAGTGAATCCATGACTCCCCAGGCCCGACCCAGACATCTGTTGACCTCTGACTCACAGCCAGGAGAGACATGAATATCAATGCCAAGGTAAGGGAATCTCTCCACGACGTCAACATCCTCACCAAAAACAGGTAAAGACAGGACAGCAGCATCCAAGATATCATTGAAAGCCTGGATCTTTGTTTTGACCCAGGAAACCCA
>NW_028224613.1:0-1000 GCF_056783735.1 Eptatretus burgeri
AGAGATAGAGATAGAGATATATAGAGATAGAGATAGAGATAGAGATATATAGAGATAGAGATAGAGATATATAGAGATAGAGATAGAGATAGAGATATATATAGAGAGAGAGAGAGAGAGAGAGAGAGAGAGAGAGAGAGAGAGAGAGAGAGAGAGAGAGAGAGAGAGAGAGAGAGAGAGAGAGAGAGAGAGAGAGAGAGAGAGAGAGAGAGAGAGAGAGAGAGAGAGAGAGAGATATATAGATATAGATATAGATATAGATATAGATATAGATATAGATATAGATATAGATATAGATATAGATTGCACCTGCCCGAGCATAAATTAAGATTGTTGAAGATATAACGGGATAACTCTGCTCTGTGTCTGCTTTGGTAAGATTGTTAGTCTTTTGCCGCAACCCACGAATTCCTTCCTATCCCCTGCTGTACATAAAATAAAACCCCATTCAATGTGACACAAACTTTTCCTCGCTTGATTGTAAATAAATGCTTTGTATGGAAATGCTCCCAGCTCCTTTTCGTGTTTTCTTCCATTGGTCCAGCATGGCCCGCACCCTCATTTAGCCGGGACGTTATTCCCCAACAATCTGCTTCCTCGCCGGTACGTGCTTCGCTGTTCCGCTCAGCTGCATCTGATCTGGTAAGATGATCCGGTTGGAGCAAGTGCATATCGAGGGCGTATCCCCTGGTAATTAGATCACGTGACCTTTAGACAAACGGCATTACACAGAGGATCCAAGGTCACGTAGTTGAGTTTTTGGCATTCACAGTCGATTAGCGACCCCCTGCGTCAGGAAGTTATTAATGTGTGATGGCCTGTGATTGCAGAGAGTCTGGTGTAAACCCGAGCTTAGTTCACCTCTCGTGGTCTTCACCGCCGACCCTGTGTCCGCAACAACGTGTATGTATATATATATATATATATATATATATATATATATATATATATATATATATATATATATATATATATATATATATATATGTATATATATATA
>NW_028224614.1:0-1000 GCF_056783735.1 Eptatretus burgeri
TGGGTGCACGGAGAAAAATTTGTCCGTGACGAAGGTCATGCGGAGGCCCTGCATAGCCAAAAGAAGTTGGCCGGCATCGTTGGTGGTGTCAGGCAAGGTATCATCGGACGCTGAGAATAATAATTCTGGCTGACAAAGTGGTGCACCATTCATGGCTGTGCAGTGGAGCATCCAAAGTAATCTTTTAGAGCTGTTCGTGTACCAAGCAGGACCATAGGTTTGATGTCCGACGTCCGTCCAGTGCGTGGAGTTGTCATGCGCTTTCAGGGAAGACAAGTTGGCGGTGGAAATGCTCCTTCATACCATGCGCTGTTGGATGACAAGCGGTAGTTCACACGTGGTTGGTTCCCGGAAGTTGAGTCAACTCACAAAAAAGAGCCGATTCGATCTGGCAACCACGATCCGTAATGATGGTTGATGATGGGACATCAAAACATGTGGTGCAGATATGGACAAAAACGATATGGACAGTGTGCGAGAAGAGTGAGACTCGAAGTGGGTGGATAGGTTTGTTGTCAGTCCGGACAGATAATTATCTGGCATCTAAGAAGTGGCGGAGGTGCTTGATGGCCAGGTATACAGCGAGTAATTCCTAATCGAAGGTGCTGTACTTGTGCTCTGTTGCTTTCAGCATTTTCGAGAAAAAGACCAGTGGACACCAGTCGGCATCAATGAACTGGTGAAGGGCCGCACCCACCACGATCTCAGACTCGTCGACCATCGGGCTTGTTGGCACCTCTGGCTTTGGACGAATCAGAAGTGTGGTGTTGGCCAGTGCGTTTTCGGTGGTGTGAAAGGCTGCCAAGGATGGCTCTGACCATTGGAATACTTTAGAGTGCTCACCAGGTGTGATGAGCTCATTCAGCAGTTGCAGTGTTGTGGCTGCATTTGGAATAAGTCGATGGTAAAAGTTGATGAGGCCCAAAAACTCCAGCAGTTAACGTTAAGATGAGGGCAATGGAAAATCCCAGATAATCTGTCCCTTCTCCTCGAGCAGACG
>NW_028224615.1:0-1000 GCF_056783735.1 Eptatretus burgeri
ATGATTACAGCGCGTGCACTGTATACAATTGCACCGAGTTTGAAATGTCCCCGGTGTCTACCACGTCTACGACGTCTCCGGTGTCCCGGTGTCCCTCCCCTCCCCCACATGCCTGTGACAGCCAATGACGACCGTCTGGTACATGCAGTGCGTAACCTAGACCGAAATGGCGACAATTGACGGAAATACCCGAGTTTTTCAATGGAAATTTGTGAAACTAACGTGTTATATATGTGAAAACCATTTAATTTATTGCTTGATGGAAAAATAGCAAGAAACGTGCCCCTCTCATGTACGAACGACCGAAAGACGTCATTTTCGCCCACCATCGCATTTCGCGCTGAAAGACGTCATTTCCACCCACCATCGCATTTCGCGCCGATCGCCGAACGCTGAAAGCTAAGTTCTTCTTATGCCAACATTCTTTTGTGGCCTCCTGCCACGCTGTATCGAACGATTTCATTCCTTCTGTTATATATATAAAGGTGCTTATCACAATAATAACAAGATTTTTACATTTCAAATATTAAGTCGGCTTTTTAATTGTTTTTCAACTGAAAAAGCATAAATTGCATATTTTAACATTAGTGTACTCATTTGCTTCACCACACGCGCTGTATTGAAGGATTTCACTTGTTATTATTATTATTTTTATTATTATTATTATTATCCTGGTGTTGGCTTCGTGGTTAGGGTGGTGGCTTGGGATCTTGGGATTTGGGATCCCAGCTTGGGATCCTAGGTCCTGAGTTCAAGCCCTGTTGGCTGCTGAATTAAAAATACAACAGGAGGTTGACTCAGCGTGTCATCCTTCTGAGCTCAGCAAAATGAGCACCAGTTTACTAGTAAGGGGGACACTGCATCAGCGGCAAAGCTGTGTCCCAACCAATGATGCAACCAGCACCCACAGGCTGCACTCGATAGAGAGAGAGATTATTATTATTATCATTATTATTATTATTATTATTTTCTAATTGCCTGCACCATGACATTATTGATC
>NW_028224616.1:0-1000 GCF_056783735.1 Eptatretus burgeri
GCGACGGAGCACGAACCACCCGCTCAGGGCGACGGAGCACGAACCACCCGCTCAGGACGACGGAGCACGTACCACCCGCTCAGGACGACGGAGCACGTACCACCCGCTCAGGACGACGGAGCACGTACCACCCGCTCAGGACGACGGAGCACGTACCACCCGCTCAGGACGACGGGGCACGTACCACCCGCCCAGGGCGACGGAGCACGAACCACCCGCTCAGGGCGACGGAGCACGAACCACTCACTCTGAATGATGTGGCGCTGCAAAAGCGTCTGCAGAGAGTGAACGGTTCACTCCGAATGACGTAGTGTGGTACCACTATCGACAATGGGTGCTTGGCAACTGGCTTAAGCACTCGTGCAAGCACTCCAATTAAATGGTTTATTAGGAATGGTTTGCCAGGCTGTCGCTGCATACCATAAAGGATACCTTTAACTTTAAAGCCCGTCTTCACCACACACGCAGCAGTTAATGCAATAAAATGACTTTATCCACAAAAGAGTTGCAGGTTAATGCAGAACAAACCTGGAGACAATGCAAAGTTCAATCGCCCGTGAAATAAACATTGCAGAAAATCCGCCATTTTGCCTGCTCATCTGTGCAAGTATCATGTACATCTGTTCGAGGTTCATGCAAATGTTTTCACTTTTATTTAAAACGTCCGTTTTTTACCAGATTTGCTTTGATTCCCTGAAGAGCACCTTGCGAAACCTCCGAAAGTATAGACACAGATCTGGCAGTCCCTCTGGGGGGCAGGGTGTGAGGTCTTACAGTGAATGCATTAAATCATACAGCTCAATGAAGCGAGTTCATTTTGGCACATTACTAAATTTTTTGTTTACTCAATATAATTCTCCAAACAGTAGAAAAAGATAAGTTTAATGCTTTGGGAATTACACATCATCTTGTGTATGTATGAAGGAGGGAACAAAGCCTTGCTTGCTTAAAGTAAATAGATATATAGGATAAGTTATGATTCATTATTTATTTAAATAAT
>NW_028224617.1:0-1000 GCF_056783735.1 Eptatretus burgeri
TCTCCAGCTACTGCAGGCTCCGGGCTCCAGACTTCCACACTGCTCTGACTGACGAACACGGTCCTTTTATCCCCCCGTAGCTTCGCCTTTGACCCCCTCCCTTTGACCTTTCACCTCGCTCCCCATTGGCCCGAGAAAAAGTGGGCGTGAAGGCTTTTTGATCCACAAATTTGCATATATCGATCGTTCTGGAGGCGGGGCCAAATCGCCCCTCGCTCACCGATTGGACGGCAAAAAGTGGGCGTGTGTCGTTTTTGATCCGTTTTTGAAGCACAAAATCCGTGATTTTGTACACGCTGTTCAACGTGCGCCCTGCACGAGTCCAACACCGGTACCCACAGCGGGGCAAGAACGGTGGCGATGCTACGGTTGCGAGGTGTGACGTGAAGGTCGTGGCGGTTGTGGTGAAGCGGTGTTGTGGTTGGTGGTTGATGTTGTGGTTGTGGTGGTAATCATGGCGGTTGGTCCAAAATAAAGATAGTAAAAGAAAAACGGCTATCCTGAAGAGTCGCAGCACGTATAAATGACATGTATTCCCACTAGACAACGGGTTTGGGCCTAACTACACATGCACTTACCGAGATACCTCACCTAAGGGACCTGAATGGTGGTTTGCGAATTTGGTAACCACAACAATATTCTGAGGTCGCAAACTCATCACTGAAGAAAGCAGGGAAACACACAAACAGCCGCACGATCAGGGAAAACACTTGGAGTGTGGATTGAACTTTTTCTAGCTCAGCTGTGGTTTACCTCGCTCATTCTACGTTTTTCAAGTTTCGGTTAACAATGCAATATAATAAACGTAAATATAAATACCATATAGCTAAATAACGACGTCGATCCAAGTAAGAAGAATAACCTCTCTGCGATGAGTCAGGAAAATTCATTGACTTTCTGCAGGAAGAGGACTTTTACAGTGAGTTTTTAATTCACGAAGAGTCAAAACTAGTTTTGAAACCTTATGTGAATCAAAACATAGACTGGAGTCTGACGACAA
>NW_028224618.1:0-1000 GCF_056783735.1 Eptatretus burgeri
GCTGGCTGTGAGTCAGAGGTCAATAGACGTCTGGGTCGGGCCTGGGGAGTCATGGATTCACTGGATCATGGGGTGTGGAGCTGCCGGTACCTGTGCGGGAGGACGAAAGTCCGAGTCTTCAGGTCCTTGGTGCTTCCAGTCTTGCTCTATGGATGCGAGACTTTGACTCTGACCAAGGATCTGAGATGGAGACTTAATTCCTTTGGTACCAGGTCTCTTCGGAGAATCCTTGGCTATCGCTGGTCGGATTTTGTGTCCAACGAGCGGTTGCTGAGAGAGACTCGGATGAGATTTGTTACCTGCATGGTCCGTGAGCGTCAGTTGCGGCTGTATGGACATGTGGCTCGTTTTCCTGACACTGATCCTGCTCACCAGATTATCTCAGCGAGGGAGTCACGTGAGTGGAGGAGGCCAGTGGGCCGACCACATGCCTTGTGGTTGCAGCAGGTTGACCATCATCTCAAGGAGATGGGGATGGGCCTGGCATCTACCTGGGGGAAGGCCAGACGGAGGCCCTTGGAGTACTGGCGGAAAGTGGACGCAGCGACACGCTGTTCTGGCACATATTCCCATACCTGACCTGACCTCAACATAGAGAGATACATATAAAAAATTGAAAGTTTCGTTTTTAAAAGTGTCTTCAACCATTTTGTTGGAGTGGTTGCTTGGAACACTCTTCATGCTTCGATCTCTCCAAGCTTTTCGGTGATGACGCAGCAAGGTTCTTTGTGGGGACCTCTCCAGAGTTCGGAGGCAAAATAATTAAGGTGATTACAATGAGCAAAAAATGTTTTCAGTTGTTATAAAGCAATGAATCGCCACATCATGGTAGGATGGCCAAGATATACGCACACTCACTCTAAGCTGTATAGCTTGGGTTTGAATCCCAACACAGGAATAAACTGTCATCCCAGTGATTCGCAGAGGCAGGGTGATTCATCAATGAGTGTGCTGTCTCTCAGATGGACGTTAAACTGGATGTCACATCTGCCAAAATCCA
>NW_028224620.1:0-1000 GCF_056783735.1 Eptatretus burgeri
CCAGGCTTTACATTTCTACAGCAAAAGCCATAAAATCCCACTCGAGAATGAAAGTTAAAGAGACGAAATTTAGGATTGTGTGGAAAATCTTGAAAACCACCTTCAATATCAAATCACAACGTAGATATTGTTACGGGCCGTGGGGTGTCGGCCGCCAACCGACTACTCTGAGGGAGCCGCAAGTCGAGTCGGCCCGACCGATCGCCCGGAATATAGATCGCCGCCCGGATAAGTCCGAGCGACGGGTCCTTGTACAAGAACCGAAATACGCCAATGGGCAGATCACGTGGGGTAGGGTCGATTGCCAGTCTTCAATGTACCTAAATACCCACGTGATCCAACTACCGGGGTATTCCACCCTCAGAATCCCTTATATTCATTAATTGTAAGACCTATAACCTATGGTCTTATCCTGTACTCCTCTTGGTTGTCTGCTTTTTAGTATTTTGTCTGATTCTCACCAAGGACAGCTGAAAGTCACCATGTTCTCTCTCCCTTTGTTCTCCCATCCCTCTACACTCCCACGAAAGCATATAAATGTCAGAAAATGTAAACTTGGCTTAGTGCAAATCATTGTGAATGTTTACATCTCAGTGTTTTGGACTCCGTGGTACCGCAAATAAATGCACAAATAACGATGTGTAGAAGGAAACAAAGGAAAGGAGGTGAAAAAACGATGCGAAAGGGGATAGAATGGCAAAACCACAGGGCAGATCACAGCTCACCAAGACCACACAGCCGCCATGACACTCCACTCAACTCACCAACAGCCAGCAGGGGGTGAGAGAGAGGGGGGGAAGGTGGGAGAGAGAGGGGGAGGTGGAAGAGAGAGGGGGAGGTGGGAGAGAGAGAGGGGGGAGGGAGAGAAAGGAGAGAGAGAGAGACAGAGAGAGACAGAGAGAGACGGAGGACGGGAGAGAAAGGAGTGAGAGGTGGGAGAGAGATGTTCGGGAGAGAGATGAGGAGGGAAATATGAGGAGGGAGGGGAGAGGGAGGTAAG
>NW_028224621.1:0-1000 GCF_056783735.1 Eptatretus burgeri
TGTATACTTATTTCTACTTTATTTGTATATTTATTTTTACATTGACTTACTTTATTTGTGCATTGACTTTTACTTGATTTGTATATATAATTTTACTTTATTTGTGCATTGACTTTTACTTTATTTGTGTATTAGTGAAAATCATTGAAAGTTTAGTGAAATTTGATGAATGTGTTGTGGTAAAAATGAGTTTTCATATTGACCTCTTATGGAGTTGTTCATAAATCTAATGCAGAATTGATATCTGTAGATGTTTCTCCTTTAATGTGTATTACAAGGACATTCATCAACAATGTACAAGTACATGTAATACATGGGATTTGAACTCGTGTTTTTAGACTCATGAACCAACATTCCCTAACCCTAACCAACAATGCACATTCCCAGAATCATGACCCAGTGTTGCGTTGCCAGAATCATGGACCAGAGTTTCCAGAATCATGAACCAGCGTTCCCAGAATCATGAACCCATGTTGCATTGCCAGAATCATGAACCAGTGGTTCTGGTGGGAATGTTTCAATAACTAATTTCACCAAAAGACAGATCTTGTCCACACGAGGTAATAGAATGAGTAACATATGGGTTACGACTCGATATTTCAATGTTTATTCAAGCACACCACCCTTGCATTCAAACCACCAACACCACCATCACATGGCACCAGGCAAAGCCAACAATTCATTGAATGTTCATGTGTGGAATCAAAAGCTATTGTCAAATCACAAGGTAATATTGGAACAGATATCATGAGTCTCATGTTAATGATAAGGAAGAGATCACACACAAAGTTAGCAATTAATGAAAAAGATCTTCAGAGAGATAAATATGCAGAGAATAAGACATGTAAATTGAATTGGAGACAGTACGCTAATGACATGAACCACAATCACAGCTAACCTTCAGCAATGGGGGACAAGTGCAGGTGGAAACCTGTGAGGGAACGCAGGACCACACATGCGGTGGGACATGGTGCCGGGTGCTCGACTGACGGGGCGATCC
>NW_028224623.1:0-1000 GCF_056783735.1 Eptatretus burgeri
AATTTTCAGCGGAATTCTGTGTGTAGTTTTGGAGAAAAAAAGCAAATGCATATTTTGGCGGGCAATACCCCGAAGAGCCCTTCGGGACCAAGTTTTTTATTTTTTTTTTTTTTTGTTTAATGGTGTGAACATCGTGGGTGATGAAGTTTGTGGTCAAGTTTCATCGAAATTGTGTGTGTAGTTTCTGAGAAGAAAGCAAATACCTATTTTAAGGGGCAACCCCCTTTCTCCCCCGGAGTCCCCTTGGACCCCGTTTTTTTAAATGGGATGATCAAACGTTGGTACATCATGGGTGATGAAGGTTGTGGTCAGGTTTCACCTGGTATGTATGAAGCTTATAGAATCGATAACGGCGTTGCTGGTCTTCACCAAATTTTACATACATCCTCAAGGTACCCAGAGTCAGGTGTTCGGCACAAAATAAATTCCTCCTCCCTTACGAGGGTGGAGAGTGGACTTGCTATTTTCGCTTGTACATGGGAAATCATGCAAGTTATTTTACCCTGCCTTAAGGGGAGGGCGTATTGATGCCATATTTCGCTTCTGGTGGGAGGGGGTATTACTTGTAAAACAAAAGTCAAACTTGGATAAAATTCAACCACCCTGCAGCTAGTCTGGTCAAGTAGAGAAACTGTGCTGGTGTGCTTGTGTTTTGAAACATTGAAACCTACATGTTACTCCTGCCAGGCCTACAGACCCACCAGGAATTCTCCACATGGCCCAATCCGTCCCTGATGTCTGTTGTTCCTACCACGACCCTCGAATAGATGTTTCGATGTTGGAATTATGTGATTAGTGTTTGTAATGTATCATTTTTCTAACTTGAATCTGTTTCACTGGATTAGCTCAGTTCTGAGCTCGTCATTAAAATTGTGGTGCTATGGCTTATTATGAAATAGTTGTCTGTGGTGCTGTGGTAATGTACAGACTGCCAATATGCCACCATGATCTTGTTTGTGGTGTTCTTGGATGCAGGATAAAGGAGGAAGTGTTCTGGAGG
>NW_028224624.1:0-1000 GCF_056783735.1 Eptatretus burgeri
CCTGCCACGTGTGCGTTTCAGGGGAGGTGCCATGGGGGGCACTCCCCGGTGTTGAGGGAGCTGGTAGGCTCGGAGGCAGTGTAGTGCCCGGGGGTGCCATAGCGGGAGATTCGGCCGAGGGTCGTGCCTGCCAAAGGGAGCCACGTGTCCCAGCCATGAGACCGTGTGAGGGCACGGAGAGAAAATTGGGGGGCGAGGCCCGAAATTGTGAGGACACCAACACAGGCGACGGGAATCTGGGTTGTTAGAACCAATAGTTTAAGCGAGAGGCGCTTGTTGAAAGCCCCGGGGTAGTTTAACAGTTAAATGGTTAGGGTAGATAGGAAGTGTACCCCTCCGCACCATCCACCCCCTCGCTCTCGTTGTGGGCCGCTGGACCCACTTTGGTTTAGATCGCTGAACTCTGGGGAGGCCATTCTGAGGCTTGGATTGGGCCTCGACACAGGACGTTAGCTCTCCCTTATTCCCCTCCGGGAAGGGAACGTAGGGGTTGGGAGTAGGCTAGGTGACAGGATAGGTTAGCCGAACAAGGACAGTACAGGGGGTTAGGGGACGATTTATAGTGGGGGAGTAAAAAAAAAAAAGTTGGGGCTAAATTGGGTTTCACAAATTAAGGGGGTGGGTATGGACAGTTACAGAGAAAGGCGATAGGTTGGGAGGGAGACCGTAGGGTAGGTCCGAGCCCGCCTTCCGAGTGGCCAGCACCACCGCACTCCCTCCACCAACCTCCACTGAACGGCAAAGGCTGGCCAGCTTCATCTGCTGGCTGTGTTGCTGTAAGGCCTGTGCCGGCCCACTTCATCTGCCGGCTGGCTGTTTTTCTTCAAAGGCCTGTGCCGGCCCACTTCATCGGCAGCTGTTGTGTTGCTGCAAGGCCTGTGCCGGCCGGATCATCTGCAGCTGTGGTACTTCAAGGCCTGTGCCGGCCAGTTCATCTGCCGGCTGTGTTTGCCTGCAACGGCCTGGTTCTGCAGGCTGTGTTTGCCTGCTGCCTTTGCCA
>NW_028224625.1:0-1000 GCF_056783735.1 Eptatretus burgeri
TCTATTGAGACCTGTCATGAAAGACAGGATATGACGTAGGGCAGACTCACGATAACCTAGAGACACAGGCTTGATTGGTGATCTTCACACTCCCAATCACTCCAGGAAAGGCAAAACTACATTATCGGCCATGAAAGGAGGTATGTTGGACAAGGTGATCTGTGTACCAAGACTAGATCAAGAAAAAGTTTTTGACAGTGTTAACCATTCTTTTTTTGTTTGATGTATTAAGGAGAACAGGGTTTGGGGATAAATTTATTGCTTATGTTAAGTTATTGTCCAAAAATGCATCTTGCCTGCTGAAGGTTAATAATAGTCTTTGTTACCCTTTCCCCTTTCAGCGAGGAATCCGTCAGGGCTGTGCGCTATCAGGCATGCTCTACAATCTATCCGTTGAACCTTTATTTGTTTTACTTCGGAACTCAGTGTTGGGAGTCTCTTTCACAAAACTCCAAAGTCGTTGTTTCAGCTTATGCTGATGATATTTGTGTTGCTATTGCAAATCAAAAGATGTTTCTGAGGTCTCTCATTGCCTTACCCAGTTTGAGCTTGCTTCTACTGCAAGAGTAAATTGGAAAAAAGTGTAGCTTTTTGGGTGGGCCCCAGATCGCCTTCCTCGTCCCTGCCTGTTTTACCAGGAGTAATACAGTGGAGTAGTGAGGGGTTTAAATATCGAGGCTTATTTCTAGGAATTGAAGCGTATGAACAAAAAAATTGGGAGAACTTCCTGGAAAAAAATTAAATTGAAACTGGCAAGGTGGAGAAGATTGTTCCAACTTCTCTCGCTTAAGACACGGGTGTCAATTATAAATAACCTGGTGGTTCCTTTTATTTGGCATAAAGTTATCCCACTTGAACCTCTGAGATACTTGGTCACAGGCATTCAGAGGGTTGTGACTGATTTTTCTGGGGTTGCCACCATTGGCTGGGCCCAGACGTGGTCTGCAGACCCCGAAATGCGGGTGGTCAAAATCTGATGCATATTCCAAGTCGGATAATG
>NW_028224627.1:0-1000 GCF_056783735.1 Eptatretus burgeri
ACCACTTCACAAAGCTTGACTCCAAAGCCAGCCAAAGAATGGGCATCCTCCATAATTCCAAAGAATCCCTTGAAAAATCAGAACTACTCACAGCCTACAAGGCCTTTGTCCAAAGCTCAATCAAGGCATTCCACCATCCCTCACCATCCGAGGTCTGGAACCCAAATTCAGACATCTTGCCTGGGAATCGGTGAAATCAGAAGCTCCAACTCTCAATATTATTGGTATCACCTGATAATTTATTCCTTAACAAAATCTCCTCCAATCTAGTTTCCTCAGTCCTTCAACCACCACCCCATCCACCACCATTCCCAGCAACTCCAGAATACATGAATTATTCCAACAACTTCCCCTCCTGCTTCAACTCCCCAAATTCCAACTTATTGCACACCTCTCTCTTGTCCCCCTTTATGATATTTGTGGAACTGCCTCCTCCAGAGGCTGTTCAATCATATATTCCTTCCTTACAGGGCTCCAATTAGGCAATGCATTAGCATCTCAGAAATCATATCCCATATCCTTAACTGCAATCTTTTCTACCCCCATTATTACCCCTAAATAACCTAACCTAACCCTCTTATGAGCAGGTTACTGTGTTTCCTCCCCTCCTCTCTCCCTGTTGATCCATTCCTCTGCTTCATGTCCAAATGTTACCCGACTGCACAATCCTTTCTTTTCTTTCTTTAACTCTGTTACAGTGCCGAAAGAAAGTCTACACCCTCTTTCAAAATTTTCACCTTTTGTTGCCTGAGAGCCTGAAATTAAACTGCATCAAATCAGACTTTTTCTACCTTTATTTACACATCATAACCCACAACTTCCAAGTGAAAAACAAATTCTACAAATTTTGGAAAATTGATTTTAAAATACAAAACTAAAATATCTTGGTTGGATAAGTGTCGACTTCCCTTATAATAGCAATTGTAAACAAGAAGGGCACTCGGTAGAGTGCATACCTCCGCAACGTAATGCCTGATCCAGTAGAACATATTGGGCTCAT
>NW_028224628.1:0-1000 GCF_056783735.1 Eptatretus burgeri
TTCAAACATCCCGCCCATCTCTTGTGTTCACTTCCCGTTTGCTAAGAATATAAAGTTTTCCGAATGTGTCATCTGTGGGAAAACGCCGCAGTGCATCCGAGTTACAAGCCTTCCAAGTCAGGGCCTCCCACAACACAACCACCACGAGTAGTGTCTCGCTTCTCTGATTCCCAGAAACCTCCCACCCCAACAACGGGCAAGTAAACGCCACAGCAAAGTCCGACCTTTGCCCTGACCTTGCCATCACCCAGGCGACCCGAGCAAGCCGACCCCGGCCTGACAAATACGAGCCAGTCAGCCTCATATCCGCATCGCCGACCGTCCCGCTGGCGCTCACTTACCAGCAGTGAGAGAAGAGGAGGAGCTCGCAACGTCGGTGCAGGATAATACAAAATAACAAAAATAAAACTCGTTTTCACTTCACAGCAGCCAACACAAACGTCAAACAACGTCAGGACCACCGGACTGAACGAACGGCTTCAGGTTCTCCTTCCCAACGAGGCGACACAGCGGCGCAGACAAGCTACTGTGGACCAGTCAAAGAACGTCCGCACCGTCTGGCGCAGAGCTGCACGCGCCTCCACTGGCTCTCGCGAGAAAGTAACCAAATCCCGCGAGATCACGTCGTATCAGGATGATCATTCGAAGGATGACGTCATGCATTGGCAAATGACGCACACGTCCTCGCGCGTCCTGCTTCCCCGCTGAGGAGGAAGCTCACCAGAACCAAGACGTGCCATCGTAAATTAAATAACTCCATTTCCGTGATGGTTTACCTCAGTTACGCAGTTTCTGAAAGAATGTGAACAATGCAAGTTTAATCCCGGTGTCATCAAACAACAATCGAGGCAATTGTGTAAAATTATATGAAGTGTCAAACGGGCGTCTCTTTAACAGGGACATGACCATACCCCTCCCTGCTCCCCACGACCTCGTTCGTGTTGATCACTGTTAACTTCTGCGGCCATGATCCCAAAACGTCTCACCTTCACTTCATCAT
>NW_028224629.1:0-1000 GCF_056783735.1 Eptatretus burgeri
CAGAATTTTTCAGATTTTTCCTATATGGCGTTCTACTTGACGAATTTTCACCGGTATATCGCTTCACCTATGACGTCACGAAAAATCACCACGTGTTCCCCATAGGGAGCTTAGTAAAATATATCAAAGCGAAAAATTTTTCCATTGCACGGTTTCCGAGATACAGATGTCCAAAGTTTATCGCATTTTTCAAGATGGCGACCGTACCACGTGACCAATGACGTCATAATTATAACGTGATTGTGCTATCAAAAAAGATACACACTATGGTGAAAAGTTCCTGTCGATCGGACTTTGTGTTCCAGAGAAAATGATTTTTAAAGCGAAAAAGGGTGCAAAATGCCGGCGGAAAAATAATAATAATAATAATGCGTAATAATAAACAGAAGAAAAACAATAGGGTACCCTGTACTCACAGGGTACCCTAATAAACAGAAGAAAAACAATAGGTTATCCAGTCCATTTGACTGGATACCCTAATAATAATAAACAGAAGAAAAACAATAGGGTACCCTGTACTGACAGGGTACCCTAATAATAATAAACAGAAGAAAAACAATAGGTTATCCAGTCCATTTGACTGGATACCCTAATAAACAGAAGAAAAACAATAGGTTATCCAGTCCATTTGACTGGATACCCTAATAATGCGTAATAATAATAATAAACAGAAGGAAAACAATAGGGTACCCTGTACTCACAGGGTACCCTAATTAGATAGGTACCTGGAAGTTATGGAGATGGAGGGGTATGGGGATGTTGATAAGACTTTTCGGTAGTTTGAGCATTGATGGGGATTGTGTGCATGTGTACGGAGTGCTGTTGGTGGGGGTCTTGGCAAGGGGTGTTGTGTGGTTAATGTATGTTTTTGACCAAACCCATGCCCCCTCTCCTGAGGGAAAGAAGAAAAAGAAAAAAAAAAAAAAAAAAAAACTACAAAAACTTAAATAAATAAATAAATTCATTAATTAATTTAAAATATTTGGCATTTTCTTCCTTG
>NW_028224630.1:0-1000 GCF_056783735.1 Eptatretus burgeri
TTGGCTGGAAATTGGAGTCCAGCTTCATTGGAATGTGTGTTTCAGTAATGCCCAGATGTCTGCTTGAATTCCTATCAACTTCAGATCATAAATTGTTCTCCGGCCCTTTGAATTCAAGCTGACCTCCGAATTGCCATTGCGAAAAAGGCTATGAGTGATCTTTTCCCCAAACCCCAAAACTCCAGCCTCAGCAGCTCCCAGTCTTGAAAATTACCAGATATCATTCCATGATCTCACCCTCCCCACCTTTGCTTATTACAAAAGGGACTCAAGATCCATGTCCTATTAGGATCAGCAGATAAAGTGTGTTGCTTGCTTGTGTTATTGAATTTCCTCTGATTCTACATATGCATATATTTCAATAAATGGTTCAATTGTACAATCTAAATTGAGTATTTTTCGACAGACTCTAATCAAAGATAGCATAATATCTTGAAACACTATGTATATCTATATATTTATTTTTGCTAACAGAATCAGTTATTATTTTTTTCAACAGCAAAGCTTATTTTAAAATGAGTTTTGATGACGATTGAACAAAAAAACATTTCTCCTGATATATTACATCATTCAATTCTCCTATCTCAATTTCATTGTTACCTTTAAATGAATTTCCTTGAGGATTATGAACCCAATATTATACGTCTTTTAGATTATTAATATAAATACAAATTCCATCTCAATTATGCCGAATAATTCTATCTTCTCTTTCTAATGCTTCATTCATAAGAGTTTTTAATTTTATCATCTGAACATATTTCTTTGCCTTCTCTAGTTTTGGATATATTGCGAGAAGGAGAAGACAAACTTTTGTTAATATTATTCATAATAAAGGAGAATAATTAAATGATGTTTTTGGAGAAAACAAAGAAGCTTTCCCACAAAAGAAAATTGTTCAGTGCAAAGGATTATTCATTATCATTCTTATCCAATAACTATTACAATTGTCTTTCTTCAATTTTGCATCTCTCACATATTTTTCAATATCCTCTATGAAGCT
>NW_028224631.1:0-1000 GCF_056783735.1 Eptatretus burgeri
CCCCCAAGCGACGCGCTGTGACCCAAATCCCACTTCTCTATTGGGCCTCAGCAGTCCAAGACACACTCTCCCAGGCTCCTGGGGCCGGAAGCAGTCTCATTCACACATCCAGCTTGACATGGCCTGGAGCTCCGTACCAAACTCCTGGATTGCTCTTCCCGCGACCCCCACCTCCCCCCTCACCGCTCGTCTTGCCATGTTCTGGCGACTGGAGGAGGGTCGTATCAATCCCCTCGTATCCACCCGGGGCATCCTCGGTGAAATGTGGTTGGTGCTACTAACGTCCGTTGCTTGTCCCCACATCATGTAGTCCGAGTACCCTGAGCCGTGCAGCACGCCTCTGTTTAGTGGCGAATTGTATTAATACAGAGGTACGAGGAGGCGCAGGAATATTTTTCCCATGTGCAGGAAGTTTTGGTGGTCAAGGTGGTGAGTTTTTGGTGAGCGAGTGGTGAGCAAGGTGAGATGTCGTTGGAAATTGGTGCACAGATTTGAATGAAAGGGCATTTCATATGCATTCTGTGTAGAATTTTCGTTCTTATGGTGATTCTCTCACGGGAGGCTGCGTAGGATGTTTGTTATTCATATTTTGTGTGTTTGCTTGCTTGCTTTATTTGATTTGTACCATGGCTAAAAGGAAAGGGTTGGAATATAAATCAGAATAGAATTAAATAGAAGATAGAGATATAATTAGACCTAGCTATAAGACCCATGCAATGCACTTCGTCCTGTAAACCCACTAGATATTTGGAGAAGGTCTGACTGCACGAAGACTAAAAAAATAACTGCCTGGGGGTCACTGCATGATGGGTGGCATTGCCTTAGAGGCATGCGGTTTTGCAGAACCGCAACAATATTTATAAAGATATGTCTCAGGATGTGGATATTTATGATACAAGCAATTATAAATCAGATCACAAACTATTCTCTCCAAAGAATATAAAGGTTATTGGAAAGTTTAAAGATTAATTGGGTGGAAATATAGTGAGTGAATTTGTGG
>NW_028224632.1:0-1000 GCF_056783735.1 Eptatretus burgeri
CTGCTGATGCAGTGCCCTCTGCTGGTTTCGGCAGGAATTTGTAACTTGTTCAGCGTACTGGCGATAGCTCGCCTACTCTTCACGAAAGACACCGTGGGATCTTTAACGTTCACCAAATAATGCCAGCGGACTGCATGCACAGTTTAAAGTCCATCCGAGAGACGGCACACACATCGATGAATCATCCTGCCGGTGGAACACCAGAATGACCGTTTATAGCTGGGTCGGGATTTGGACCCAGACGAGACAGTTTTGAGGCGAGTGTGCATACCTCACGGCTATCCTGTCAACCCGATCTCATCATTATGCCAAGTTCAATTGACACAGATGAGATGAGAGATATTTTGGGAGAAGATGACCTTGAACGACATTGATTGAAGATCAGTATTTAGGTTTAGTCATTTTATTTAATTATCTGGTTGAGTTAAAAATAAAAAAAAAAATTTCGTCAATAAATAAATGAAATAAATTCAACACAGGTAACCAACTGGGAAGAAAAGTGCATCGTTCACAGAAAGCCAGCCTTGCAGCAAACAATATGCATTTTTAATTGCTGAGAATGCAATTGTTTTTTTTTTACATGATTATAAATTTTTGAAGCAGAAACAAGCATCACAACATGTAACTAATAAAATAAAACAAAAAATAAAAACATGAGCGCAGGAAGAGATAAGGAATCTGCAGTTTCTTTCTTTTCTCTCTCTCCTCTCTCTCTCCCTCTCTCCCTCTCTCTCCCCCTCACCCCCACCACCCCCAACTGTTACCCCTCCCCCATGTTCTCTTTTTCCTCTCTCACTCCTCTCTTGAAACTCTCATCAAATCTTTCATATTTTTCTTTCGGCTGCTCCCGTTAGGGGTCGCCACAGCGGATCATTCTTCTGATCCGCATAGTGATTTGGCTTAGTTTTTACGCCGGATGCCCTTCCAGACGCAACCCTGGTCGCCTCTTACGACACAGAGATATGGTACACCTATTCTAACCGGGGCATACACCGGGCCA
>NW_028224633.1:0-1000 GCF_056783735.1 Eptatretus burgeri
CTTCTTCATCATTCAATTCCTCTTGAGAAGACATAACAATATTCATCAAAGCCTTTTCATAATCCTATTCTTCCACCCACTCTAATTTACCATAAGGCAGAGATTGAGACATTGCCCATCCATACAAATTATTAGCATCAAAATACATCAAATAATTACTATCTTTTTCACTATCATAATTTGGAAGATATTTATTATTTGCTTTAGCATATCTTTTTGAACATACTTGTGATATTCCACCTCTCTTGGACTTCTCAATCATCAAAAGCATATCAACATCGCTGATTAAATCTATATCTTGTTTTGTCATTTTCAACATTGCACTCCAAGCTAAACCAGGAGCTGTGAAATAGTGGGCAGGATCTAATCCATAACAATTTTTATCATGACAGAGTGATCGAAAAGCTTCAAACACATCAGCTAACAATAAAACATCTGTTTTTAGATATAAATCATGATATTCTCCAAGGTTCTTTATCTTAAATATTTTCCATATTTCTTGTGCGTGTTTATATTCCTTATCACTGATATCTTCTTCATAAATTTTATTATAGAAACTTTCTTTTGAAGGAAGTTGTGTTTCTTTAAATCTCATAAATGAATCCATATAATCATAAGGATAAATTCCCTTACTTGTAAGAATTTTCTCTTTACTTTGAATTTCATTCCTTGTTTGAATTTCCTCTCTCGTGAGAATTCCTTCTTTAATCAGAATTTCATCTTTAATCAGAATTTCCTCTTTAGTTAGAATTTCATTCATTGTTCGAATTTTCTTTATAATTACAATTTCATCTTCAGTTAGAATTTCTTCATTAATTTCCTCATTAATTCGAATTTCCTCTTTACTTTGAATTCTCTCTTTAATCTGAATCTGAATTCTTTAAGATATGGATTGCCGTTGGCTCACAAGGAGCTCCTCCTCCCTTTAATTGGAATTGATGCCAATTCACACATCCCACTCCTCACCACACAGTATCACATGCAAATCCAACAATGCAAA
>NW_028224634.1:0-1000 GCF_056783735.1 Eptatretus burgeri
TATGTACAATTTGAATGTGAGTATAACGATTTCAATGTTATGTTTGCGGGGTAGATGGAGGAATTTCACAAGAAAGATAGGATTGTATAGAGTTGCTTGGCCTGAGAACGTGTTGGAGTCATCTCGATGTAAACCAAGTAGGGAAACTGTGAGCTTATGTGTTACTTGTCACCACACGGAAGGGGGGGCGGGGGTGCTACTTAAATAGGAATGAAGGATAATTTACCCCAGGATGGAATTGCTCCGGTGACTTTTCCCAATACTTTTTGTATTATACCCGAGCTGCATGACCAAGTTGGAAGAAGCCCCACCTCCAAGGGTGATTGTGGGCGGTCACGCCCCCAAGACTGATGATTGATGGGCGTGATGTGAGAGAGGAAGAAAGAAGACGAAGAAGAATAAGAGTGAGGAGGCAGCAGTCAGAGGATGGGGAAGCAGCTCATAGTCATAGCAAGAAGCGAATGCACGGGTGAGGTGAAAAGGGCATGAGAAGAGAGACACAGTCGGAGATGAAGGCTCGAAGCGGGACAGAAGCAAGAGAGGCAGGATCGGCGGTCGAAAGAGCAGGGCATTACGGCTGGCTTTACTTCGACGCACAAAGAAGACGGCACGATTGTCGTATTCATGCTGAGGTGAATTGTCTTGTGTGTTGGAGCAAGACCCCAGCCATTGACTCTTGGCAAATCGTGAGACCGACCTCGAAGCCTCGTGCATATCACCGAAGAGAGCAGCTGCGTTGGGCAGCGCGATCGATGAGGAAGCCACATGGTAGTTCCTGAGCTCTGACGTCGAGTGCAGTCTTCGAATTACCTCCTGTACGTCTTCACGCCCAGAGAGCGACAGGGCGCCATTTTGAGTGCATTTCCCCCACGCAGTGCCGAAGCAGTTTGGTGACCTTCAAGCTTGAGGATGCCATCCCTGGGCACAAAGCTAAGTACTGGGATAAAGGAGGGATTTTTCTTTTATTCTTCTGTTCCCTTGTCTTTATTCAAGTCTGTGT
>NW_028224635.1:0-1000 GCF_056783735.1 Eptatretus burgeri
CAGTATCGAGGCATGGAAAGCTGAATTTACTGCTCAGTGAACTCATTCAAGCTTTTCAAGACTGCCCGCTTGCGGGGCCATTCCCCTTTCAGCGTGCTCTTGTGTTCTTGCCTTTCTCCGATGGTGAAGAATGCGCAGAGTCGAGGACTGCCGCCCGTCCGCCTTGCATCGATTATATCAGGGGAATAAAGAAGGGGGGACAGAGAGAGGGAAGAACCCGGCCAGGACACAGATGTCCTTTGTGCAATTAAAGGAGAAATCGGACGACGACGACGAACTCGGACTGGCAACATGGACACCAAGGTTGTCATATCACAGCATGTGGGAAAGTTCAAAGTTATATCTCGTTTGAAGAATGTATACAGAAGCACAACAACAATACTAATCATAATAATAGTAATCATCGTTTTCGATCGATGGCGACCACACGACATTTTTTTTTGCCAAAATGACTGATTGTTGGTAAATCATTCAATTTTCATTATAAAGTAAAAAGTGCACAGTTGCGTTATTTTTCTTTCTTTCTTTTTTTTATATCCTTGGCTGTTAAAATGATTGCAGGGGGGAGGGGGAGCATGCAGGGGGGGGGGAGCTAAAGATGCTTAGAAAAACGTAGTAATTTATTCTGACATTCCACATCAATTGCTATCTTAAGTGCGCCATTCCGAGGGCCAGACAGCTGCACCATTGTGTGCAAGATTGACATCACGATTTGCCAGGCCACGGACCAGCAGCGATCTCACGCCGAAGCTGTGAAATTGATGCGGCGCTCGGCTAATGATAACGGCAGGATGATGACACAAATTGCTCTTTAAATGTGCGAATCGTTTCCAAGAGGTGACCTGACTGTTAATGCTCCAAGAACCCAAGACTAGAGTCTCAGCGGACGGGACCCGCAGAGTCCGTGCAGTGTCCCTTTAAGGTGCCTTAAGCGGCGTTTAAAAACGACAATAAAAGGCAGTCTCGGGAAATTGCATGGGATGGGAGGGGTAAGGGAGGA
>NW_028224636.1:0-1000 GCF_056783735.1 Eptatretus burgeri
ATCACCTTTCTCATGATTGGAAGTACAGTGAACTAATTGAGCTGTAGTTATGGGGATCCGTTTTTGCACCTTTTTTAATGTAATGCTGTGATGTCGACTGATTTTCCTTTGCCCAGGTGAATAAAGGAGACCATTACTGAAATGTTAAAAAAACAAAAAAACAATTTAAAACCTCGCGAATACGCAAAACGAGAATGACGAAGCAGGTCACACTTTATGACTCACGAATGCATGGGGTCCGCGAATAGCAGGGTCCAACAGTATTGTACATTTGCAATAAATGATAGTAGATAATACCCCTTCAATCCCCTAAAACTGTAAGAAAGACAAGAAATATAAGGTACAGTAAAATTATCATTTTGTCCTTGATAATTGTTCTGATTGTCGAACGATTAAGGTCTAAGGAATGACTGATTTGAGAGGGAGTTTCACCTTTATCGGATAATTTTATAATGTTCAGTTTCATCTGCAATGTTAAGATTCTGCATTTATTCATTGCAGGAACGTCACTGCAATGCCGATTAGCCATGAGTAGGGTTTGCTGTCACAGTAAAATGTGTGGCACTATGAATGCAGCTGTGAACAGTACAGTACTATACAGTACACTGTATACTGTAGACCACGTGATGCTCAGACTCTTAACATCTCGTGGAAGAAAGGTTCATGCTCCGCCCAACCAGCGATCACCGACTTGCTCTGCCCATGATCAGTTCGCATGTACAAGTGAACGTTCATATCTCAGAAATTTAAAATAATAATAATAATAATAATAATAATAATAATAATATAATACCATATGGGGGTTGGTTCTTAAGTCCGGGTGTTCGTAAGTCGGGCTTTCATAAGTCGGGAATTCCCTGGACAGACAAACGTGAATTCGGAATTTATGGAATTTTTTTTTTTGATCAAACCAAATTAATTGCCATGAGGTTGCTCTGATCATCCTATGACTCTCAAAAGCAAAATTGGAAGAAACTAGATCTATTGCTTATTAGTATGT
>NW_028224637.1:0-1000 GCF_056783735.1 Eptatretus burgeri
TTCCTGGCAATATTTCTTGGAAAAGTGACAGGATCAAGTTCTTGGGAGTGTTTCTTGGTCCGGGCGATTTTGTGAGGCACAACTAGGATGGTTTGTTGGCACGCATGGAACTCATTTTACTGAAATGAAATAGTTTACTCTGCCAACTGTCCTACAAAGGCAGGGTATTAGTCATAAACAGTCTGGTCACCTCAACGTTATGGTACAAGGTTCTTGCCCTACAGCCACCAGCAGACATCCTGGACAACATACAGAAATGCATCACTCGTTTCTTCTGGTCTGGAAAGCATTCGCTGCGACTGGAAATCCTGATCTTACCAGTGGCTGAAGGTGGCCAAGTACTTGTGAATGTCAAGTGTCGCATCATGGCTTTCCTGCTGCGAACAGTATGGCGCTTCTTGTATGAACCCTGTTTGGTCTGGAGACAACTCACCAGTTACATCTTCCGACAAGCTGGAAAATTGAACTTTGTCCAAGAGTTGTTCTTGATGGACTCAACCAAGATAGATCTATCTGGGTTACCTGCTTTTCACCGAAGCCTACTCAATGCATGGCAAGCTTTCGGCTGCCGTCGTGACCCCTCGACCTACACTGAACCCATGTTCTTCAACGAGCCACTGTTTCACAACAGTTTATTTGAAGGCAATGAAGGAGAAAATGCTTTCATTCAGCAGTTCATGAAAAATGCAATAACGAAAGTGTGCCACTTGAAGAATGTCACCAATGATAGGTGGCTAAGTGCCACTGCTCTTGCGACAGAGGTTGGCATTAGATCATGTCGTAAAGTGGACAGCGTGCTGAAATCGGTACTACACACCTACTGTGCCTCACAAAAAGTTTTGAAAAAAAAACCCTCCCATACCCACCTCTGACTTTTCCCCACCTTTCTCAAACCTTTATCTATCTGGCTCTACTAGTCTAGAACCTATTAGGTTTGGCCGATCTCGATCCTTTTCTGGGAATAACCAAAAAACCCTGAACATACAATCCTGTAGAGATG
>NW_028224638.1:0-1000 GCF_056783735.1 Eptatretus burgeri
GCTATTCCCCATTAAACACACTTGTGTGAGGTTAAGGCCCTGTCACACCTTTACGATTTAGCCAGCATATGCCTGACGTATGCAAAATTTGGCTAAAACGCTGGCACACGTCGAATACGTTATGGGTAAGTTTGTATACATTAAGAGCATGCTGGCATACGTCATAGTACGCTGGCATACGTCATATTACGCTGGCATACGTCGTTGTACGCCGAGGTGTTAGACAAATTTTCCATGCTTGAAATTTTTCGACGTATGACTCACACGTTCCGCATAATGCTGGCCATAAGTTGTAGGCACGTTACGCGATCGTTGACACGTCGACACACATTACTTGTAAGTTACTCATAAGTCGAAACACATCGAGGTAATGTTTAGCATACCCGAAACTTATTTCTAACCTATGAGTAACGTGTTGTAGGCGCGTTACACGATCGTTGACACACGTCGACACACGTTACTTGTAAGGTACTCATAAGTCGAAACACGTCAATGTTATGGTTAGCGTCAGTGTTCCAGACTCCCTGTTTTTTTATTTTTTTTTTATTTTTTTCGGTATGACGGTGATGTTAACACTTCAATTTATAGTGCGGTTATAATATAATATAATTAATCGGCTGCCGCTCAACGATTTAAATCATAACCGCACTGGAAATCGAAGTGTCAACATCACCGTCATACCGAAGGAAAAAAAACCCCAAAAAACCAGGGAGTCTGGAACACTGACGCTAACCATTACATTGACATGTTTCGACTTATGAGTTACGTACAAGTAACGTATGTCGACGTGTGTCAACGATCGCGTAGCGTGCCTACAACTTATGCCAGCCTTTGCGGAATGTTTGTCTTACATCGAGTACGTCGAGAAATTTTCAACATGCTGAAAATTTCTCGACGTATGATGACGTATGCCAGCGTACTATGACATATGCCTGCGTGCTATTAACATATACAAAACTTACCCATAACGTATTCTCCGTGTGCTAGCTTGGTTCGGCAA
>NW_028224641.1:0-1000 GCF_056783735.1 Eptatretus burgeri
CCTACCTATTGGGAGATGATTGGTTGAGTTGAATTTTTGGTTATGAATTAATGATCATGGGTTATGATTAATATAATTGAGAAAAGTGAAGGTTATTATAATAAACCTGAAGGGGGTCCTATCCAGTGGTGTGTAAGAGACAGTTGAATTTGTACTTTGCTTGTGTTCCTCTTCATCTGAATGTTGTGGGCACTGTAGTGTTTGGAATTATAAACAAAATTCGACATTCCTCTTGCCAAGACTCTTTCGTCAAGACCCTCGCCCAAGACTCTTTGTGCCAAAGGCTAAAACAAACATGAAATATCGGACTCCTCATTTTCCATCATTGAAATTTTGATAAGGTCAAGTTTTATTCTTCTTGAGCCAAAATTTCAGAGGACAAGCTAACGAATACCTGCTTTACTTAAATTATTTTAATTTAGTTTTTTAAACAATCGCCTGGGTGGCTCGTTATCAATAATTTTTGTTGGAAGTTCAATGAAGATCTAATTAGAAACTCCTTGATAACTTATTTTCTCAATGTAGATATGCAGGCACATGACTCATCAAAGAGCTTCACAGCAGTTGAAGAAAGTGGGGGAACAATCACATGGAGAATGAATGTTAATGAGAGTGTTATAAGTCATTGTTAACCTGGAGGTTGACCTGAAATGGTTGTGGAAGACTAGAGGAAAAAACTTGCTTGAACAGACAAAGGTAGGTAGTTTTATAAGTGGAATGAAAAAAGTACAAATGAGTTGAGTAAAGGAGATAGGTTGATCTTGAGAACTGTGGGTTAGTTGATAAGTACATTCAGTCTGTTTGAATGAGGGACAAGGGAGGAGAGGGTAGGGATGATGTGTAGGTGTATGGCTGTTGCAGCAATACTATGACCAATGCCAGATAATAGAATGAGGTCTCTGACCTGTTCTGACAGTGTGCAGGCAACAGATCTTAATCCTTTACTTCCCAATGAAATATTTGGGGTCATTAGTACTTCAGACTTTGCAGAATCAGTAAC
>NW_028224642.1:0-1000 GCF_056783735.1 Eptatretus burgeri
CACACACACACACACACACACACATACATACATCGAGTGGGGAGAACAAGTATTTGATACACTGCCAATTTTGCAGGTTTTCCAACTTACAAAGCACGTAGAGGTCTGTAATTTTTTCACAGGTACACTTCAACTGTGAAATACGGAATCTAAAACAAAAATCCTGAAAATCACATTGTATGATTTTTAAATAATTAATTTGCATTTTATTGCATGAAATAAGTATTTGATCACCTATCAACCAGTAAGAATTCCGGCTCTCACAGACCTGTTAGTTTTGTCTTTAAGAAGCCCTCCCATTCTCCACTCATTACCTGTATTAACTGCACCTGTTTGAACTCGTTATCTGCATAAAAGACAGCTGTCCACACTCAATCAATCAGACTCCAACCTCTCCACAATGGGCAAGAGCAGAGAGCTATCTCAGGACATCAGGGACGAAATTGTAGACCTGCAAAAGGCTGGGATGCGATCCTAATTTTACTGTCCAAGGTCAAGTGTGTCACAAAATTGTAAGTCTAAATCCGCAAGATAATACGCCTTGACAGTTCCTGCAAATTTATTTCATTGACAGCAGACGAGCCGAACATAAAGCACGTTTGGCCATCGGTACTGGTATGAAACCACACATTGTAACAAAGCTCACAGAGTTATTGCATGAGCACAACAAATACGTCAGAAACCTGAAAACGGCTGTTGAAAGCATGAACCAAGTCAGAAGAGAAGATCTTAGAGTTGTCATCCACGAAAACAAGCAGCCGGCCACACAACATCCTCGCCATTACAACGCACCATCTGGTGATGAAGTAGGCATACTAATGCCGAACAAACCAACTGCGACCAGAGATATTGTGTTACACCAGCGTGATGGAGCATTACAGCATACATCAGAATTACACCATGCGTACGACACTCTGCAGTTCCCAATCCTGTTTCCTTATAGAACAGACAGATGGAGCGTATATTTGCAGTCAGCTGCTGCACGCAAAATAACGCAAAT
>NW_028224643.1:0-1000 GCF_056783735.1 Eptatretus burgeri
TATTAAAAACACCAAGCTCCACATTATTAAAAATACCTCACTTCCACGTTATTAAAAAAAACCTCACACCTCATTATTAAAAACACCTCACTACCACATTATGGAAAACACCTTATTTCCACCTTATTAAAAACACCTCACTGCCACGTTATTAAAAACACCTCACTGCGACATTATTAAAAACACCTCACTGCCACATCATTAAATAACCTCACTACCACGTTATTAAAAAAACCTCACACCACATTATTAAAAACACCTCACTTCCATGTTATTAACAACACCTCACTGCCAGATTATTAAAAACACCTCACACCACGTTATAACAACACCTCACTGACACTTTATTATAAACACCTCACTGCCATGTTATTAAAAACATCTCACTGCCATGTTTTTAAAAACACCTCACGCCATGTTATTAAAAACACCTCACTCCACTTTATTAAAAATACCTCACTCCACTTTATTAAAAATACCTCACTTTCACGTTATTAAAAACACCTCACACCACGTTATTAAAAACACCTCACAGCCACGTTATTAAAAAACCCCTCACACCACGTTATTAAAAACACCTCACTTCCATGTTATTAAAAACTCCTCACTGCCAGATTATTAAAAACACCTCACTGCCACATTATTAAAAACACCTCACATCACGTTATTAAAAACACTGAACTTCAACGTTATTACAAACACCTCACTGCCATGTTACTAAAAAATACCTCTGCCACATAATTCAAAACACTTCAACACCACTCAATTCATAACAAATCACCACCATGTTATTACGAACACCTCACCACACAATTAAACACAGCTCCCTACCGTATTAATAATACATCTCACCTCCACCTAATTCAAAACAACTGCTGCTGTGCAATTCAAAAGTTCAAAAGACCTCACCACTCATCTCTATAGAGACAGGCTTGTTTTGAAGATCACTTTTCTGGCTTTTTCATTTATGTGCAATCTCATTGGTTAACACATAACATGT
>NW_028224644.1:0-1000 GCF_056783735.1 Eptatretus burgeri
GGCCGACCACCCCTCAAACAAGGAGAGTAATATGGTCCTGCGTGGGCTACGCTTGTTGGTCGACTGACAGCAACCTCGCTCGCATCCCCCGGATTGGGCGAGAGAGACGTCAGGTCCTCGTGAACTCCGCCCACGTACGTGCTGACACGCACGTGTGCAATGGTGCCGGTGGAGGATGGTGGAAGGAAGCGAAGGCAGATGTCGTCGTTGAAAGTTGTTGTTGAAGAAATAGTAAGTGTAAAAATCCTATGTATAAAATAACTTCGCAGCGCATGCACACTTAATTCCCATGAGACATAGGGGATGGATTCTAACTAGAAACACATACTTATCGAAATAACTCAGCTACGAGGACGGCTGTCTGTCCGTGTGCACAAGGCTTCCAAATTCGTAACAGTATATATTATATATATATATATATATATATATATATATATATATATATATATATATATATATATATATATATATATATATATATATATATTGTTGTGGTTGACGAAATTCGCAAACCACCATTCAGGTCCCTTAGGTGAGATATCTCTGTAAGTATATGTGTAGTTAGGCCCAAACCCGTTGTTTAGAGGGAATAAATGTCATTCATGCGGGCTGCGACCCTTTTAGATAGCCGTTTTTCTTTTACTATCTTTATTTTGGACCAGCCGCCATTACTACCATTACTACCACCACCAACCACGTCTCAACAGCCATCACACAACAACCACCAGCCGCAACGCCGCTTCACAACAACAACAACGCCAACAGCCACGACCTTTACCGTCACAACTCGCTCTCGCAACCATCGCATCACCGTCATTCCCACGCCGCTTGTGGGCACCGATACTGGACTTGTGCAGGGCGCGCACCGAGCAGCGGGTGCAGAAACACCAGCCTTTCCAAAGAAATCGGATCAAAAACGACTCACGCCCACTTCTGTTCCATCCTATCAGCGAGCATGGGGCGATTTGGCCCCGCCTCCAGGTGCGTCGGAGTAATATCG
>NW_028224646.1:0-1000 GCF_056783735.1 Eptatretus burgeri
CCAACGTTTTAGACACATTTTTCTTCGGTCGGCATACGCTGGCAAGATCGCCAAGGTGTGACCGCGGTGTTGACACTTCCATTTATACGGCAGTTATGATTCGAATCGTTGTGAGTCAGCCTTTTAATAGGCTACGTCACGACATCGTCGGCGATGCGTGCAACGCACTATGCCTAAGTTAGACTATCGTTGGGCATAGGTTGTGAAGGCTGACAACAGGTTCAGCATTCGTTGGTATAAGTTATCTATAACACAACGAAACGTTCTGTGTCCGTTACCAATGCGTTATACATAAGACCAAGTCGTTATAAATACGTCCGAATCTTTAAAAAAAAAACATTAAAAGTTCAACGTAAGTCAGCGTTTTACATACATTTTAATACGTTGCCATCGCTGGCTAAAACGTCAAGGTGTGACCGGGCCTTTACAAAGGCATGTCCGTACAAATAGCGAATACATGAATTAGAAAGGTAAAGAAAGATAGAAGAGAGGGAGGGAATATTTGGGGGTTGCATTCTCAAGACATTCAGCAAACCAGCGAGTGAATCATGTCCATGGAGTCAAATGGCTGTAGGTCTAAGCTCCAGTCCAAAATAAGACCTTAATAAGGAAAGACACAGATAACAAGTTCTCATAAATAACATTTATCATAAATAACATCAAGATGAATCAATTCAATTAATATTTAGTGATTTGAAAAACACATGCAGTGATTAACTGAGACTACAATTCTTATGAATGTCACATTCAAGCAGATTTATTATAAAAACAACTAAGAAAAGGAAAATCCACTTCAACAAAGGGGAAAGGGGGGGGGTGGGGTAGTCTCGATTCCAAACAGCCATTTCAGGGCAAAGCGTGCTTTGGTGTCATTCTGAGGTTTTTTTGTTGATTCATCATCTCTGAGCTTTCCTGAATCAGAATCAGCCGGGTGCCAGACTCGCACCCTTGAGGAATTTTGTCTCGAGGCGAAAAACAAAACGGCCACCACCGACTTTCC
>NW_028224647.1:0-1000 GCF_056783735.1 Eptatretus burgeri
GAAACAGCGATACCAGAGACACTATCAGAACGTACAGTCATAAATAATGTTATCAATTAAAGTTGCTGTCGTGTCTGAAATTGCTTTAGGCTTTCTAATTGCTGGGATAAATGATTGTGAGAGCAGTATATCTCAAAGATCCTGATAGTTGGAATTTTGATGATAGTGAAGCAAGTTTAAGTTGAAATCACCCATGATAAAACAATGCTTATGCGTAAGGGAAGGTTATGCTAACAAATGCTGAATGGAATCGATGAACTCCACAATATTGGCAATGGGGGGGGGGGCTTGTATATCTCCCCTACATTAATGGTTTATCTTCGCAATTTTTTATTTCAATAAGCATACTTTCCATGCCATGAGACATGTGATTCAAATCATCTCTTTTTTCCAAAGAGCAATTTATATGAAATATAAAAAACTACTCCACCCCTGGATTTATCAAGCCTGTTATTGGATATAAACTTGAATCCCTCTGTGGAAGAGAGTGAAGAGGGTGTGTCAGTGATCCTAGTCTCAAACTAGCCAATGACTGAAAAATTTACATTTAACTTATTTAGGAACGATTGGAATTAATCAAAAAATTAATTCATACTTCGTACATTGTGTTGTAGCAGAGAAAATGTGTGTTTTGAATTTGATGAAGCAATCTTCGACATTTGATCAGGTACAAAGATTCAGACTTGTTATTAATAAAGGTGTGTCATTTACATCAAAATTGAGTTGGAGTTCAGGCATTTCAGAGTTAAGATGATTGATGGTATTTAAATCAAAATTAGCTTCACCTTCTCTGTTTGTCAAGGGGGTAACATTTTCAAGATGATTATCAAGAAAAAATATATCACTGCACTCGTCCTTATTTAATGCATGCCTTAGAAAAATACTCATTGTAAGCATGGAGGAATTTTGGAGTATATGAATGGAGTGAGTTTGGTATTCTGTTTGTGACAGCAAAGCACTGGAGACAAATTATCAATGAATTGTAGTACAAACAATGCTA
>NW_028224648.1:0-1000 GCF_056783735.1 Eptatretus burgeri
AGCAAATTATTTGTTTGAAAGCTCTCACCTGTATGTATTCAGTCGTTTAATTTTCAATTTTAGCTCCCCCACTGATCTGTGGAGTTTTCAGGTGCAATTCACTTGGTCAGCCATCAAGGCAGATATGAAGATCAAGGAGCTTTCTATTTTAGGGATAGCCAATATCGACATAAAGTGGCACATCTGCAAAGAAGTCAGACAGACATAAAGTGGTGGGGAAACAGGTTCCGGAGAGGGCTAAAATAATATTTCAAAGTCACTCACGATCTATCTCTTTGAGTACACTGAAATCCATCATTAAGAAGTGAAAGACATATAATACCACCCAGACTCTCCCCAGATCACGTCACCCGTCCAAACTCAGCAGTCGGGAAAGCAGAAAAACTGGTTCGGGATGACACTGTAAATCCAACAATGACTTTGAAACATCTGCAAGCTCTATGTCCATGAGATGGGGGTCGGTGTTCATCAATCGACAATATCCTGTTCCTTTCACAAAGCTGGCCTCAATGGACAGATGGCAAGAAATAAGCCATGACTAAAAAAGGCTCATCTAAACTTTGTGAAAAAGCATCTTAATGACACTGCTGGTATGTGGAGAAACTTTTTGTCATTATAGGAAACAAAAATTGAACATTTTGGTCTACATTCAAAGTGTTGCATCTGGCGCAAGCCGAACGCTGCACATCAACCAGTCAACACCATCCCCACTGTCAAGCACGGTGGTGGCAGCATCACGTTATGGGGTTGCTTTTCATCAGCAGGTACTGGTATGCTTGTCAGGATAGAAGGGACAATGGATGGTACAAAGTACAAGCGAATCCTTTATGAATGCCTCCTTGAGTCAGATGGGAGAATTACTTTTCTGCAGGACAATGATCCAAAACACAAAGGTAAAGCCACATTGGAGTGGCTGAATAATAAAAAAATACATGTTCTTGAATGGCCCAGTCAAAGTCCTGACTTGAAACCAATTGAACATTTCTGGTGAGACTTGAAG
>NW_028224649.1:0-1000 GCF_056783735.1 Eptatretus burgeri
CTCTAAACAACGGGTTTGGGCCTAACTACACATATACTTACAGAGATATCTCACCTAAGGGACCTGAATGGTGGTTTGCGAATTTGGTCAACCACAACAATATATATATATATATATATATATATATATATATATATATATATATATATATATATATATATATATATGTATATACACATACATACATATGTATATATTGTTGCGAATTCGCGCCCGCCGGCGTGCAGACGGCCACGTAACTCGAATCGCAGCACGTTGCCCACCGGACGGACAATTCTGTCGTGACCCTCTCGGAACAACGCCGGGAGCTAGTCATGGGTGGGGGTTTAACCCCACCACGACCGTGCCAATTGCCCACCTGCGCAGGTTAG
Organism: Eptatretus burgeri; assembly: GCF_056783735.1. NCBI lineage: Eukaryota > Metazoa > Chordata > Myxini > Myxiniformes > Myxinidae > Eptatretus > Eptatretus burgeri. The sequence goes on from NW_028224649.1 coordinate 372, forward strand.
GGTCGCTCGCCAAATTCTATCTCCCTCAGTACCTGCGCAGATGGTCGACCGAGCGATCGTACCACACCACAGGTCGACTCCGGACACGAACCTCTTAAGCAGTCTGTTCCGTGCTACAGTGCTAACCAAGCGGTGTTATCGTCGGCCTTGACGGTTCCGATTAATTACCAGGATGTTGCACCCACTACGAACCCCTTTCCGTGATGCAAGATGGAGGGTCAATAAAAAAGGAAAAGAGACGAAGCAGAGCGGGAACAGTTCAACAAGCAAGCATTTTATTCACACGCACACACAGACAAGCACGTAAGGCACGTATTTGCAGTCATACAGTAATGCACACAAAGCAATTAAAACAAAATAAACGATGCAGAGCTACAACCGAATACGCGTACACACGGCAACACTTAAACAGTTCTACTTGTCGGACAGGCCCCTCCCACAGTCATTTATATAAAAAGCAAAGGAAGGAAAAGAAAGAAAGAAGTCGCGACTTCCCTTTTCTGGCTGGTGAGTCCCTCTCCCGCGACCATCAGCGTGGTCGTGCCTGGCCCCGACCTCTCTCGCGGCCGGCGAACCCTCTCCGGCACTCCCCGTCCGGACGCGCAGGTCCACCTCGCAACGGGCACTGC
>NW_028224650.1:0-1000 GCF_056783735.1 Eptatretus burgeri
CAATAAAAGGAAAGCCTGCCTTCCTAACTGACAATGAGCAGGTACGTTTGACCTTGTAACTGTTTTTAAAAGTTCACTTTTTAATAATGTGTGTTCTTAAGACGTGTGATTATACTCCACCAACTGTCCACATGACGTCCACGCCATCTGCTGTAAACCTTTATTTGGTTCCATGAACAAAAGCTAAAAAACTTTCAGAGCCTCCTTAAACGACAAAATTGGATTTACTGAGTTTTGTAACCAATGCTCAATCCTAAAGACAAAACGATTCCAAAACAACTCAAAATCCAATTTGAAAATTATGTCACTCATTCGAAACTGTATTCTCATCCTCTTGTGTTTCATCTTTGCACAGATCTTCTGTTTAGCCTCATTTTTCTCTTTCCTCCCATCACACACTTTGCACATCCTCATGTTAAGGTATATCATTAGCTGGGTTTCTTATCTCCAAACACCCCTATCCTATTCCATCTTCTATCTCCCACACCCTTTCTTCTCATTTACATCTTCAATCTCTCAGGTTTTTATCTCACCACATCCATCTCCTGTCTCTGAATCGTGCAACTCTCCCCGTCACCTCATGGAGTGCATTTACGACTGTCGATCTCACCAAGCTTGAGCCTATTGTCAAGCACACATTGTTCCTGGCACCTGGCACTTTTCATTTGTAAACAAACTCAATGGGGGATTAATTTCACTTTATCAAACGCACTGAGACTTTCAAAGAGAAAAGATTGTTTTTATTTTTATCATGTTAGTGTGGTTTAAACACTTTCAGCAACTCGAACGAACAATGAGCATTGTGACACAATTATTGATAACAGTAGGAGCATCGACAATTACATAGTATTAACTGGAAATGAAGAAGGGGTGCCACGAAAGTCTTGGGTACAGCACATCCAAAAACCACTATTTTGAGTCATTTCTCAATCTACCCAACTTTATGAATCCATTGAATGCAATAATTGTGGCGATACTTTAAATACAAAAATAAGTATTT
>NW_028224651.1:0-1000 GCF_056783735.1 Eptatretus burgeri
GTCAACATCAGTGAAACATCAAATGGAGCCACCAATCTGGATTTTGGGCTTGTTTGACCTCATCAGGACGGCATACCGATAAATATTTCACCAATGATGACCACATTCGTCGTTTATACATCAGACGCATCTCCTGATTGTTATGATGAGCATCGCCACGGATTATGTCTCGCACGGCAAACCGCGTAATCCGCAAAGAGCAACCATCCGTCTGGCACCCAGACTTTTTTTTTTGGTATACATTGTCAAGGCTCGTGTGAGAGGTAACACACAACACACAGCAAGGGGGCATGAGACAAGAGGGGTGGGAGAGGGAAGGACAAAGCAGTGAGGAACAGAGACATTAGGAAATCTGTGGAAGGGAGAGGGATGGGGCGGGGAACATGGGGAATACAAGATGGACATTACAGGAACTTTAAGGAAGGAAAGCAGGGAATTTGAAGGAGGTGGGTTTGAGGTGGATTAACGGGAGTAGAAAAGATCGAGGATTTGGATGGGGGAAAATAAGAGGTGGTGGTTAACGGCTGTTTTGAAGGCCTGGAGGGAAGAATTGGATTGAAGAGAGTGTGGGAGTTTATTCCAAAGGCGGGAAAAAAAGAGGAATGAAAGAGTGAAGGTGAGCAGTGATTTGTGATTTTGGTAGTTTTACCAGAAGGGGGTTGTTGGCGGACCTTGAGCGCCCAGCGGAAATATGGGGGGACATATCGCAGACAGAGCAGGGGGGGGCAAATGGGAGAGCAGACGGTAGAAGACAGAAAGACCACCAACCTGCCTGCGGTGAGAGAGTGAGAGGCCCAAAGACTCGGCCTCATCGCGGGAGATGCCAATGATCCTAAATGCCTTGGTTTCCACAGCGTGAAGCCAAGAAAGGTGAGAGGCAGGAGCACCAGCCCAGAGGGGATAGCAGTACTCCATCAGGCTGCAGATGAAAGCTTTAGATGTGGTCAGGAGCTCAGGTGGGCCGAGAAAGAACTTTGCACGACGGAGGATTCCCAGTCGG
>NW_028224652.1:0-1000 GCF_056783735.1 Eptatretus burgeri
AGGAATCTCATAAATTACAAGCAATTAAAGAAATTAAGAAAGGCAAAACTCAGTTGTCCCCCCAAGAACGACACAAAATAATTCAAACACTTGGGTCAGGGTTTCAAAAGTTTTAACATCTTTTTTCCTAAATAAATACAAGTATGGAAGCAATTGATAGTATCTATGATTTGGATGATACTATTATCATCTCAAACTCCACTAAAAAAGAAGATTACTTCAAGGTAAATGCAATAACTGGAACAGACTGGAACGCAAATGGTACAAAAAGTTTTGAAATAAATAATCAACAAACTTATTTGAATCTATCGGAAAGTTTCTTGTGTAAATTTACATTCACTAAGGCTAGGAATAACACAAACGCTACACTCGTAAATGATTTATTCTGGAAAATGTTTGATAGTGTTCGTTTGTACATTGGAACACAAGAAGTTGAAGCGGTTGATTATGTCTCTGCTGTATCTGAAATGATGAAATTTACACTCTATACATTCAGTGATAGAATGGGAAAGGGGGCTGTTGAAGGTTTTATTCCTGATATGTCAACGGGAACAACCACAGACCCTGGATATACTCGAAGGAAAGGAACGTATACTGATGATACAAAAGCAGTTAATAGTTTTACTGTGGAAGTTCCTCTTAAAGGTATATTTGGATTTTGTGATCATGATAAAGTTCTGCATGGTCTTAAAATTGGATTTCAACTCCAAAAGAATGATAATGAAAATACATTACTTTTTGGAGTTGCTAGTGCTTTTGGTGATCAGAATAAATTTGTAATTGATGAAATGAGTTGGTATATAAGTGAATATACTCCTAATCTTAAAACAGAAGAGATGTTGAATAGAAGACTTAACTCAAAGAAACCACTCAGTGTATCATCCCTCAAAAGAAGATGTCAACTCGTTAAACTAAACTAAACCAAACCACTTACAAGTGGAATTTGGGTGTTCTGGAAGGAAAGCCATGATGTAAGCCTGGTGTTGGCACAGTGGTTAGG
>NW_028224653.1:0-1000 GCF_056783735.1 Eptatretus burgeri
TCTGACCTTGTCGAATAAAAGCTGTCTCGAGAGAAGGTAGCGATGCAAACCAGAAGTTTCTACGATGATTCTGTACCAAACCATCAAAAATCGAATGTTTTGGATGTTTGACCTCACTGTGACCTTGACCTTTGACCGATTTTGACCAAAATCTAATCAGCACTAGCCATCACCCTCCTGAATCACGTGGTGTAATTTGACATTGGTAGTTTCTTCCGTTCTCGAGTTATCGTGGCTACAAACGAACACACAAACACACACACAAACAGAGGACGGAAGTCGTCAATATACCTACGAAATCTTTAGATTTCGTAAGTAACAAACAGACAACATACCACGTCTACATACTTTCGCTTTAAATTTTTTTTTCTCTGAAACCGCTTTTATGATCATTGTGAAACTTTAAATATAGGAGCGACTCGCCACGGAGAATATTTTGTTGATGACTCTGATGTCATAGGTCACATGTTTGGCAAACATATTGGATATAATGAAAATCTAAAAAAGACTCCTGCTCTTGAATCAGTTAATTGATTGGTGCGAAATTTCATAAATATTATCGACTAGCCATGGGGAAGAGTTTGAAAATGTAAACATGATCGGTCACACGGTCTGGCAGGTAGGTAAAACCTTTATAAAACCTTGTAAAAATACATCTTCTCTCAAACCACTGAATGAAAGGATCTAAAACATGAAGTATGTCATTGACTACCCATGGGAATACAAAGGTGATAACTAAAATGTTTTGGTCACGTGGTTTGGCAGCTATCATGGATTGAATGAAAACCTTTTTTTTAAAGCTTCTTTGAGACTGCTGAACAGATTGAAGCAAAACATTAGATATGTGATTGACTACCCATGTGGTATTAAGTTTGACACTGATGACGTTTTCGGTGATGCTGTGTGAAAGCCATATTGAATTGAATCTAAAAACCTTTTAAAATATTTTCTGAAACCGCTGAACTGATGGATGTGAAAATTTAAATTAATACGTGTCTGA
>NW_028224654.1:0-1000 GCF_056783735.1 Eptatretus burgeri
CCGAGGAACAACGTATTTAAATCGAATGTTAAATTTTGAACACGGATCAAAACATGAATAGGAAGACAAGTTTGCCATTTTACAGCACTTTGCCTCTGAATGTGTCAAAGGAGTACCGCCACAAAGAATCACCAGCCCCTACTTGGCTCCGTCAGATTTTCATCTCTTCCTCAAACATAAGTAACACCTTCGTGGAGAACATTTTCCTTCCGATAATGATTTCAAGGCTGCTGTGAAGTGCTGGTTAAGTGAGCAGGCCACACAGTTCTATTATGACACATCACAAAACTACTTGAACGTTGGCAGAAATGTATGGACCGTAGTGGTGATGATGTTGAGAAATAAATATGCAACATGGCAGAACAAAGATTAATGTTAGTATCTGTCTTTATTTGATTCAAATTTCTTTACCTGATTGGGGAAAAAAGAACAGGAGGCATTACTTTTCAGCACATCCTCGTATGACAACACCACTCGTGAAGTAGAATATTTGCTGGCAAAACAAATGGCGATGCAATCTCAAGTAGATTGAACTAGTGATAGAGTATTCCTCTTCTTATGGGTGGCCAACTCGGAACGATTATCCCAAATCCAAAGTTGTCAGCTGGACAGACAAATGTGGACCAGTACAGCATTGATCAAAGACCCCACGCTTCTGACAAAGCTTAGTGAAGAAGATATAGTTGCCATAGGGAGCATTTGTCAAGCGAATTGTCTTGTAGATGTGTACAAATAAAGCAATAAAGACAGTAAATAAAGAGAACAAGACAAAGGAAATGAAAGAACTTGAGCTTTCTTTCGCAAAGAACTACACTGTACGTGCATGACTACAAGAGTCTTCTTCTTCTTCTTTCGGCTGCTCCCGTTAGGGGTCGCCACAGCGGATCATCCGTATGATCCGCATAGTGATTTGGCACATGTTTTTACGCCGGATGCCGTTCCTGACACAACCCTGGTCGCCTCTTACGACACAGGGATATGGTACACCTATTTTAACCGG
>NW_028224655.1:0-1000 GCF_056783735.1 Eptatretus burgeri
TGGTAAACCCGGAACTCACGATGTCGTGAACAAGACGAACATCAGAGATGAACACCACGACCTTCTGATTCATGCGGACATGCTCAATGCCGACAACGTCTCCAACGGCCAAAACAATCTCCTCAGTAAGAACCACGTCGGAGAGGGGGGACACAAATTAGAGCGTTTTTCCGAGTCCGTACCTCGAAAGCAGCATCGTGCTGCAAGCGAGCCGCCGCCATGTTACAACCAAGATGCAACGCTCGTCGTCTTCCTCACTGAGGAAGAGGAAGTTAAAAATACACTCCTACTTTCCCGAAATTGGGGGAAGAGGGCGCGAACTAAACAAAATAAGGAAAGGCAAGCAAAATAAAAACCAAAATAAAGCAAGTTTAAAGTGAAAGGCTTATAAATAACTAGTGCATGCCCGGAGATACAAACAAAACAAAACAAAAAACTTTCAAACCGCGTGCCAGAAACAACAACCACACAGGCCGTTCCTTCGCTCTCACGTGCCCGTACGTGCGTGGCCGTACATGCAAAAAAAAAAAAAACTTTCAAACCGCGTGCCAGAAACAACAACCACACAGGCCGTTCCTTCCCTCTCGGAAACGACGACTGGATTGGGGCATTGTGTTTAAGAAAGTACAGAAATCGAGAAAGAAAGAATACAGTAAGTCGATAAATCAAGAAAAAAAATCGAGAAAGAATACAGTAATCGTCACTGACTGGATTGGGGTATTGGGTTAAAGAAAATCGAGAAAGTACAGAAATCGAGAAAGAATACAGTAATCGTCACTATCCGGAAGTGAAGTCCTCACTGTCCGGAAGTTCACATATGGCAGTTCCGATGATTCGCAATTTAGTTTTAATGGCCAATTATTCAATTAGCACCAACGTATTTTGCCTTTTATCGCAAGGAAAAACACAAAGAGAAGAGGAGAGGACAAAAAAAAAACATGCAACAAATAATTTACTTCCTGCTTCGGAGCATACCAACACTCTGATGTCACCGAAATTT
>NW_028224656.1:0-1000 GCF_056783735.1 Eptatretus burgeri
CCATTACGGATTTTGGAGGTGGCAGGAATTTTAATTTCATTTTTTAATTGTTTTGTTTGTTTTCCCTAAAAAACTATGTTTAACCCCAAAAATACCGATTATCGCTCAATATTCTTGATGGTACACGATTTTGTTGAATTTCGTAAAGTCCTGGCCCTATGGGCCATTTTTTTCTGTCTGTTTGTTTGTTTCTCGACTCCAGGTCTCAATTTCAAACCGATCTTCACGAAGCTTCATCATTTGGTACAGTTTGTCATAAGGATGAAGCTTATTGTTTTTCAGGTCAAAATGTCATAAGGTCAACTCAACATAGGGCAAAAGGTCAACAACTTTGGTGAGATTTATAAAATCCTCAATTTTCATTGATCTACTTAAAATTTGAAGAGGATTGAAATTTCAGGTCAATTAATGAAACAAACCAATTATTTTTGAGGTCAACATGGACCAAAAGGTCAGCATAGTCCTAAGGTCAGCAACAAAGTTGGTGTTTCTAAAATCGACAATTTTCATTTGATGGACTTGAAACTTGAAGAAGATATATATATATATATATATATATATATATATATATATATATATATATATATATATATATATATATATATATATATATATATTTCAGGTGACTGAATTCAAACTGCGAATTATTTTTGAAGTCACCATGGACCAAAAGGTCAGCATAAGCCAAAGGTGAACAACTTGGGTGAGATTTCTAAAATCCTCAATTCTTTATTTCTAAATTCCTCAATTGGTTCTTCTGACCACGTCGTTGTAAAAGTGGACATCTCTCTGGCTATTATCAGAGAACCACCTCAACGCCGTCGAGTCTGGCATTTCACTCAAGCTGATTGGCAGGGTCTCCAAGCAGCCAACAAACTTGCAGATTGGTCTCCTATCGCTACTTTCTCCAACATCAACTCATCCTGGGAATTCTTTCAAAGAAACTTGCTCTCGCTCATGCACAGATTTATTCCCTGTCATCTTCAGTTGTCCAAACCTT
>NW_028224657.1:0-1000 GCF_056783735.1 Eptatretus burgeri
TCAGTTTAATGGTTTTCAAGTTATGGAGGAGACACACACACACAGCGATATTTATTGTTGTAGTTACACTGTTGACCCTTGACCATAAATGTGGGAGAGGATTGTTGTGATCCATATATAATGCTGTCATTGTTGTTATTGCTGCTGTTGTTGTGGTGGTGGTGTCGTCATCGTCGTTTGACAGAATATACCAAACTTGATGTAATGCAGATGACAGGAAATATGATGAGGAAAACGATCCATAAAATACTTGTGCAGTATCTCCCAGATATCCCAGTATCCCAGATATCAGATATCCCAGTATCTCCCAGATATCAGATATCCCAGTCTTCTTCTTCCTCTTTCGGCTTGCTCCCGTTAGGGGTCGCCACAGCAGACCAACTGTCTCCATTTCGCTCTATCCTCCACATCTTCCATTGACACTCCAACCACCCGCATGTCCGCCCTCACCGCATCCATGAACCTCTTATTTGGCCTTCCTCTTCTCCTGCCTGGCGGCTCCATCTTCAACATCCTTCTCCCGATATACTCCGTTTCCCTCCCGTGCACATGTCCAAACCATCTCAATCTCGCCTCTCTCACTTTGTTTCCAAACCGTCCTACCTGCGCTGTCCCTCTAATACACTCATTTCTTATCCTATCCATCCTCGTCACTCCCAACGAGAATCGCAGCATCTTTAACTCTGCCACCTCCAGCTCTGCTTCCTGTCTTTTTGTTAGCGCCACCGCCTCCAAACCATACAACATAGCTGGTCTCACTACCGTCTTGTATACTTTCCCCTTCACTCTTGCAGCTACCCTTCTGTCACAAATCACTCCTGCAACTCTTCTCCACCCACTCCATCCTGCCTGCACTCTCTTTTTCACTTCTCTCCCACACTCTCCGTTACTTTGGACAGTTGATCCCAAGTATTTAAACCAATCCACCTTCCCCACCTCAACTCCTTGCAACTGCACCATACCACCACCCTCCCTCTCATTTACGCACATGTACTCCGTC
>NW_028224658.1:0-1000 GCF_056783735.1 Eptatretus burgeri
TTCGTGTCCTTTTTCTGGGACAGAAAACACTGGCTGCGACCTGGGGTCCTCAGTTTACCACTGACTAATGGCCAAGGCCTGGTCGACATAAAAAGCTGGCTAATGGCCTTTCGACTCTCGGTTGCTCTTCGCATGCTATACACGTGTCCCTCTCCACCATGGTTCAAAATCACTCATCAACTTTTGCAACAGGCTGGGAGGCTAGGCTATGACCACTCTCTTTTCCTGATGGACCTTTCCAAAATTGACACATCCCCCAATTCTGGTTTCTATCAGAGCATACTAAATGTGTGGCAAGCTCTGACAATAACAAGAGCTACACATTCTAACACAAATCAGATGTTTCTGGAAGAAACTTTGTTCTACAACTCCTTTTTCCATGATATGCCTGCTGATAGGTGTTTTATTCAACGCTTTACCGACAAGGGCGTTAAATCTGTCGCAGATCTTCTTAGCCCAAACGGCAGCTGGATCGGAGCTGATGTATTGGCAAGCCTGGTCGGTGTGCGATCCTCTCAAATCATGGCACGCATATTATGTAGTGTGCTTTGGACATGCACACAGCTCGCACCTGCTTGGAAGCAAGACCACCAAAGCAATGAACAAACTGCGCATCGAATACCTCCCTCTCTACCTTTCCTGAACTCGTATGTGCTTTCTCTCTTGCCAGCCCTCTTCCTTGTGCCCCTTTTAACGTAGGCTTCAATGGCCTTCCCAAACAAAAAGACCTTTATTTGGGTTGTGCAAAATTTCTTTCACAATGGCAAATAACACAGCAGAAGGTTCGATGGAGAGACCTCTTACCTTGTACTCCCCCTTATTTTCCGAACTGGAAAGGTTTTTTTATCACCCTCCTGTACCACCACGACATGGAGACCTCCAATGGAGACGAGTACACTGGATCCTTCCTTCTAATCACTTGTTGCACCGTTTTTCAAATCTGCTTGTAGATAAATGTCCTTTTTGTAAGAAATCTGAAAACCTTTTTCACATCTATGTT
>NW_028224659.1:0-1000 GCF_056783735.1 Eptatretus burgeri
CTTCTTCCTTTTGGTAAGTGTTTGTTTTGATGAACAAGGGTGTGGCATCTCCATTGTGCTGTACGGTTCTTCATGGAGAAATAATGACTGTCTTTGGGAGAAACCCGTCTCCTTGTCCTCTGTTTATTTTGGAAAATAAAGGAAACAAGACAACAGGGGAAAACTCACACATAACACCAACCAACAGGTGTTGAATACCAATTAAAACCAACACCTGAGTGCAACCACTGCAGTGATGAAACCAAGTTTGAATGTACAATGTATATTTATGTTCCTCCCATGTTGTTCCTCATGCATATTTATGTTCCATCCATGTTTTTCCTCATGCATATTTATGTTCCGCCCATGTTGTTCCTCATGCATATTTATGTTCCGCCCATGTTGTTCCTCATGCATATTTATGTTCCGCCCATGTTGTTCCTCATGCATATTTATGCTCCACCCATGTTGTTCCTCATGCATATTTACGTTCCGCCCATGTTGTTCCTCATGCATATTTATGTTCCGCCCATGTTGTTCCTCATGCATATTTATGTTCCGCCCATGTTGTTCCTCATGCATATTTATGTTCCGCCCATGTTGTTCCTCGTGCATATTTATGCTCCGCCCATGTTGTTCCTCATGCATATTTATGTTCTGCCCATGTTGTTCCTCATGCATATTTATATGCCGCCCATGTTGTTCCTCATGCATATTTATGTTCCACTCATGTTGTTCCTCGTGCATATTTATGCTCCGCCCATGTTGTTCCTCGTGCATATTTATGCTCCGCCCATGTTGTTCCTCATGCATATTTATGTTCTGCCCATGTTGTTCCTCATGCATATTTATGCTCCGCCCATGTTGTTCCTCATGCATATTTATGTTCCGTGCATGTTTTTCCTCATGCATATAAATGCTCCACCCATGTTTTTCCTCATGCATATTTATGTTCCATCCATATTTTTCCTCATGCATATTTATGTTCCATCCATGTTTTTCCTCATGCATATTTATGTTC
>NW_028224660.1:0-1000 GCF_056783735.1 Eptatretus burgeri
TTATGTTCCGTCCATGTTTTGCCTCATGCATATTTATGCTCCACCCATGTTTTTCCTCATGCATATTTATGCTCCGCCCATGTTGTTCCTCATGTTCCTGCTGCTCCCAGAGCTAACCGAGTGTAATGCTATTCCTTTTAATTCTTCCGAGATTTCAACACTGGAGGTCACAAGGCTCCACTCACATATACGTCCTTTCGCTGAAATGTTTCCCGAACCTGACACAGCAGCAACGATCTTGCTGTTAATTTGGATGAGATGCTCCTCTGCTGCTGAAGGTCAGAGAATCTCAGAATGGACCACCTTATGCTCCCGTGGGCACAGTGTATGAACCTTGGAATGGTGATAATTGACGATGTATGTCTGGATGGCGTCCATAGCCCCGAGCGAGTGGAGGCATATCGTACCCACATTCTTGACAATGGAAGACCTTGAGTCTGCTTGCCATGCCCTAATTGTGTCATCCTCAAGGACATCATCCTGCCACATCGTAATGTACCTTCAGGTCAGCTCTTTGGGGGATCCAGCGACCTCAGAGCCGACGATGACAGGGTTGGCATTGACATCTGTCAGCGAACAGGGAATGATAACAAGGTGGGTCACTCTATAGAAGACAACCGTTTTCTCATGATCATGGAGGATGGATTCCTCCGGAATGACAATTGTAATTGGGTGGCTCTGTTATCCTTCGGAGAGAATGTAACACTTCCAGACAATCGACCCCTTGCAATCAACTGCTTAAAGTCCCTTTGCAAGCTTCTGGATAAGAAACCAGCCCTTAAACAGCAGTACATGGACTTCATGGCTAAACTCTTTTCCAAAGGACATGTTGAGCCTCTTGAACCAAGAACATGTGTGTGTGTGTGTGTGTGTGTGTGTGTGTGTGTGTGTGTGTGTGTGTGTGTGTGTGTGTGTGTGTGTGTGTGTGTGTGTGTGTGTGTGTGTGTATATATATATATATATATATATATATATATATATATATATATATATATATATA
>NW_028224661.1:0-1000 GCF_056783735.1 Eptatretus burgeri
GTGGAGAGAAATGACAAAGCACAAGATTTTGAAAAATAATGCTAAAAAATGGTGATGATTATTCATGATCATCACAATGGCAGAAAATTGTAAATAAGATTTAAATACAAATTATAATCATGACGATTATGAAACCACCATGAATGATGGCAGTGTTATGTTGGTGGTACTTACCACGGACAATGAGAGAAGCAAAGTTGGAGAGAGTTGCTCCAGCAGTGCTGTGTGCCACACAGCGTAACCGCTCTCCCCTTGGTTGACCACCCGTAGGTACACTGAACGTCGCCGTTATTCGACGACCTTTTCCCATGCTTGCCGGTGCTGGGATTCCCACACCTTTTTGGCCCTGTATCAACAAGCTGCAATCAAACATTGACCATGGTAGGGCTGGGTATGCATCATCAAGTTTGAAGATGTAGACGTCGATATCATTGTAGACCACCCCCAAAGTAGCAGTATGTAATAGCAGTTTAAGAAATGTGAAAACATCATTCCCAGCTTTGGATAATTGTTTGCCTTGAAGATATTGTTGCGGGCCTGGGGTCGGGTGAGAAGACTACTAGGTGGGGGAAGCTAGGTCAATTCCCACCAGACTCCCCAGAATTGTCGGCCATCGCACACGGATAATTCCGTGATGCGGCGGGTCGCTAACCGACCATGGACGCCAATAACTCAACCGCGTGACCTGGGGTCCTCCCGTCTATGGGTTAATCAGGTTACCTAATTAATAACGTGGTTTAATTACCGGGGAACACGCCCTCGGTACACCTTGTCTGAACCGGATCGGATGCAGCCGAGCGACACTGCCAAGGACGTACCGGCTAAAAGGAACGGATCGTTGGGAATAAAGTCCCGGCTAGAGTAGGATTCGGACCATGCTGGACCAATGGGAGAAAAGACAAAAACGAGCAGGGAACATTCCTTATAATGATAATTTATTAACAAGCAGGCAAGGAAAAATATGTGGCACAGTAAAGATTTATTGGGGTATGTAACGCAG
>NW_028224662.1:0-1000 GCF_056783735.1 Eptatretus burgeri
GTTTGTGGTTTATAATATTTCTTTTCTTCTGTCCACTGGTTGGGATGTCCCAAGAAACACCATGATAAAGGCCCTGTCACACCTTGACGTTTTAGCCAGCATATGCCGACGTATGAAAAATTTGCCGAATACGCTGGCACACGTCGAATACGTTATGGGTAAGTTTTGTATACGTTAAGAGCACGCTGAAGCACGCTGGCATACGTCGTAGTACGCCATGCTCGTCGACAAATTTTAAGCATGCTCAAAATTTTCCGACGTGCTTGGCGTATGACTCACACGTTCCGCATACGCTGGCCATAAGTTGTAGGCACGTTCTGCGATCGTTGACACACGTCGACACACGTTACTTGTAAGTTACTGATAAGTCGAAATACGTTGAGGTAATGTCTAGCGTACCTGAAACTAATTTCTAACCTATGAGTAACGTGCTTTGAACCTATGTGTAACGTATCTCAAACGCATATTGACGTATGTAGACGTATTTGACGACTTCCAGATGACCACAGAACTTACTGAACGTGTTTCTAACTTTCAGCTACCGTATAATGGCGTATTGGCAGCGTTTAGGGGAATTGGGATATAAAAATGGGGTTCACACTGGAGGAACCCGTCAGTGTTCCAGACTCCATGTTGAGTAGATGTCCATGTCAGTAGTATCAGTAGTAGTAGTAGATGAGCGTGTCAGTAGTAGTAGTAGTAGTAGGTCCATGTCAGTGGTAGTAGGTGAGAGTGATGGGGAGGGTGTGGGTGATGATGGATCCTCCTTGCGTCCGCGTCCATGGCCATGGCCAGGAGACTTCTTTGCAGCATTCTTCGAAGTTTTCTTCGGCTTGACGGAGATGTTAACACTTCGATATCTAGCTTGTTTATGATTAAAATCGTCAAGCGGCAGCGTCCATTTAAATAGTCGAGCGGAAGCTATTTAAATCGTTGAGCGGCAGCCTATTAATAGGCTACGCTACGTGATCGTCGGCGATACGCTGCTGGGCGCTATGCA
>NW_028224663.1:0-1000 GCF_056783735.1 Eptatretus burgeri
TCTTGATCCCGACCCTATTTAGAATCCCGTGCAGGCACAGGCAAATTGCAAGTTAATATTGAGCTGGGTTATAAACTTCTCGCTATGATGAAGGTAATTGACCGCATGTCTATTTGAAATGATGGCTGCTTCTTGCCAATGTAACATTTCTGGTCCCTGGATGCAGTTTCCGATGCCTGTTTTCAGCACGGTCTGACGTAGTTAACATTTACTATAGTTTGATGGCCATCATGCATCGTGAGGTCATCCTCAGCAGAACTTTTGTTCGACCTGGTTTGTCGAAAAATTTTAACGTTTTACCTGAGCTGATGAACGACTTTAATCTTTTGTGTGTCCTCACAACTACAGACTTTCATTTTAGAAGTAAAGAATGAGTCGTGAGTACAAGTGTATCGTACAACACGCAATGCACTTAACGTAGTGGCTATCAAACAAGCAACTCCTTTAAGGACAGCTAATAAAGGTTACGAGATTGGAATACACAACAGCCACAACAATTAAATTGTGCGTGATAGTAAAATGTGAAATGGCTCACATAGGTGTAGCTTGCTGACTGAGCTATAGGTACTGTCCAGCTTGACCTGACATTAAAAAACGGTCTTGTAATGCTCTAACAAAGTGTACACAACCATCGTGGTCCACCAACAAATAACTTGACACAAAGTTAGCTTATATATTGTTACGGTTCTCGGAACCATATGCATACAACATACAGGTGTCCCAAGTCAGTTATTCCATTAGTATACGTGCAGATAGATCCCTTTCTTGTGTGTAGTGGGAGGCACGGGGGTGTGATGGGCTTTTAGTAAGGATCATAAATCATTTCTCCCCTTTTATTTTATTTCCCCTTTTATTTGAACCACGGTACCTTCATCTCGCTTGCCTCGCACCCTCGCCTCGCTTACCACAGCATGACGAGCGCCTACCCAGAGACTCGTTTTCCGAGTCAGAATCCTGACGTTCGCTGTGGCCGTTCCATCTTGGCTTCCACCTTCCCAAA
>NW_028224664.1:0-1000 GCF_056783735.1 Eptatretus burgeri
CATGGACAGCAGGTTTTAAATTCTGGAGGAACTTCATTTTTTCTCCACATTTTGTTTCCAGTAGTGTTTAGTTGTACTGGTAACCGAGCTTCTTCTCTATCATTCTGCCACTTATTAGCCAAGTATGAAGAAATTACGAACTTGTATATGGTATATCTTCTATTTCTTTAATGGCCTCGATTCGTCCCACCATGTGGGGATGGAAGAAGAATGTGTTTGGCCCAAATCTTTAACCAACTTTCAAGCAAGGCCTGACGTTCGATTGAAGGCAGCAGGAATTTGTAATTGTGGCAGCATAACTCATTCAGCATGTCTGCATAACTTGTCTACTCTGTGAATGACACTTTGGGATCTTTAGCCAATGAATCGTCCTGGCAGATGGGCCCCTTAATGTTACTCTGTCAACCTGGTTAAAATGAAGAGCTGCAGATGGTTGCATTTTCAAAATTCAATAAAAACCGGTCTGCATTCAGAACAACCCTCTTGGTCTCTCCCCATACTGAACTAAAAATAGATTTTAGTAGTTTAATACCAGATCCATATTGCATCGATGCATGTTGAAGTGTCCCCCATGATGAATAAAATTGTCCGACATTGAGCCTAACAGAGGCGGCCAAAGTCATTCGGCACTTGATATAAGATAGGAATTCCAGTGCACTCATAGGTAAAGTGCATGCTCTGAATATGGAGTGTTCTCATGAGCCAAGTAATGCACAATGTTGTGCGACACATGGCTAAAACCTTGAAATTACCACCTCACCAAAGGTGGTATTTTTGTTGCACGATTCAGCCAATTGGCTGGAAGAATGGCCTTTTCCCTCTGGGTATGCACACTCGCCTCAAAGTTGTCTAGCCAGGGTCCGAATCTCTGCCTAGCCATAAACTGTCATCCTGGTGTTTCACAGGCATGGCGATTCATCAATGTGTGTGCTGTCCCATCTGCTGGCAATAGTTGGTGGATGTTAAAGATCCCACGGCGTCCTTTGCAAAGAGTATCTGA
>NW_028224665.1:0-1000 GCF_056783735.1 Eptatretus burgeri
CGAGAAGTCATTTTGTAGGCCATTGCGGCCGAGAAGTCATTTTGTGGGCCATTGCGGCCGAAGATTCATGCCATTTTGTGGGCCATATGGGCCGAAGCATTTTTGTGGGCCATTAAGGCCAAAGTGCTTTTGTAGGCCATTGCGGCCAAAAATTCATGCCATTTTGTGGGCTATATGGGCCGAAGTATTCTTGTGGGCCGTTGCGGCCGAAGATGCATGCCATTTTGTGGGCTCAGTGGGCTGAAGAACTGTGAGATTAGGCCACTGGGCCGACTGAACTCACCTGGTGAGAAGCCAATAGGGCCACGAAGTGAGGAAACCCTCAGGGGTGAATAGACAATACTGCCGGGAGGGGGCATGAAGGAGCAAACACGTTAAGGAAATTTGAACCTTTGAATGTCCTGCTCTGATGCAAACATTGGTGTTAAAAGTAAAATTGAATGCCCTCCTGTTCAAATCCATAATTAGAATGTTAAGTAGTGTGCAGAGAGTGTGAATGTGTTTGTTAGATTAGTTATCCGACACACGAGGATAGGGACATGCCAATCTTATTGTGACACATTGGTTTTTGGAGTTAAGTGCTTCCCATATTGTGGGTTAGAGTAAATGGGAGATTTGTGCTGTACGTTAGACAGGGCCATTACCGTGGGCTGCCCCAGATGGAGGCTCGGGGGAGCCTCAGGAGAAAGGTGGGGGTAGTGTTGTGGAAATGGCCACGAGTGGTTATTAAATATAGAATTAGCGCAGATCCCCCCTTAAATGCATGTTAAGCCAGGTTGTTTGGTAATTGGACGTTACATGTGTGTTTGGAGGTGCAGCAGGCTGTCCAGTGTTTGTACAGTGGTGGTGTACCGAGAGGCCTCTACTTTTTTCCTTCCCCCCTTCTAAAGAGTCCCGACCAAGCGCCCTGACAGTCAGTCAAGATGTGCCGGCGACCCATTGGTGGAGGAATGCTGCAATCTTGAGGTGGTGGTCCGTAATCCAATCGCAGGTGGTCCGT
>NW_028224666.1:0-1000 GCF_056783735.1 Eptatretus burgeri
GATTCCTTGCAGCAGCTGGAACATGTAGCTCTGAATGTGAAGGAGAAAATGAAAAACATTTGAATGCAATAATACCATGCATATATACATAGCCATAAAGTTATCTTCCATCGATTTAGTATTTTTCTGGAAAAGCTCAAATGGGGAAAATAAAAAAAAATAAAAATGCAAAAGCTCAAATTTCTATAAAAGTTACAGCATCAAATAACCAAAAAAACAAACATTACAACAAATTCCCCACAACCACCAGAAAGTAAAAGAATAATCAAAGCAATTCAGGTTGGCTTTTAGAGTTCTCATTTGAACTCAGGACACAAGATACCAACTTGCTAGGTTTGAATCCCCTCCCAACCACCATTTATATTTTTGCAATTCATGTCAAATCAGACTTCAAGGGCCACAATTATTCCCACATTCTTACACGGTTGACCATGGGGAAGTTTTTTTTTGGCCAAGCCTTTCACGAACCATCTGGCCAGATCCGACGTTCGACTATATTTTGGGCAGGAATCAAATTTGTTCATGGTGCCGGCAATAGCTGACCTGTTCTTCATGAAGGACACTGGGATTTTTAATGTCTACCAACTGTCAGCAGCAGAGATTCCCAGTTCAACGTCCATTTGAGGGACGGCACACACATTGATGAACTACACTGACAGTTTATAGCAAGGTCAGGATTCAAACCCAGGCGAGACAGCTTCGAGGCGAGTGTGTGTACCTCCAGGCCATCCTGCGAGCCATGTCAAATCAGACTATTAATGTTTTTGTGCCACATTTAACATTTCCATGAGTAAATTCCAAGTTTCTGCCACCTTCAGTCAACCATCATGCTTGGTCAGCTAGTTCATGAAAGATCTGGGATAAATGCTTGGAGTCTTTTGTCATTGAATGACTTGGGTTGACCCCAAAATCCAGAAGGGAATAATTGTGGCCATTAAAGTAGCAGCAATAAAGTTCAGTCCCTTGTTACTTCTCGTCTTAATTTACTGCCATTCCAATC
>NW_028224667.1:0-1000 GCF_056783735.1 Eptatretus burgeri
GAACTGTCAACTGCCTGGTTGGGGGTAAGTCCTTTCAACATCTCATCGATAAATGTTGCAAATATTCTGCAGTATTTTTCAGGATAATGTCACACAAGATAGCATAATGGTATTTTTTTATAGAGGGTGTCCTTATGCAACTTTGAACTTTTATAACTTTTGATGTACACATTTTTTTTATGTAACTTTTGATGTAGCATACATACATACCTCTCCAAGGCTGATGAGTTTAGGTTTTGTCTCCCACTGATAGGCCGGATCTGGATTTGGACCTGACTTAAAATTTAATCAACTTGTTCTTGTCACCGAACCAACTCATCCACCAAAATTCGTCGAAATCCATCCATAACTTTTTGAGATATTCTTTCTTTATATATTTTTAGCCCCATCCATCATTGGTGAAAAATCATTCTAAAAAATTCTCAGATCCAGACACGGTTGATCTTCACCAAAATCGAATCAATTCTTCCTTGTTACATATCGAACCTGCCTACAAAGTTTCGTCCGAATCCGTTCACAACTTTTTCAGAAATTCTGCTATATGTCGATTTTAGCCCAATCTCTTAATGGTGAAGAATAACGTAAAAATTAAATGCTTCTCACTTCCGGATCCGGATCTTGACTAAAATTGAAACAATTCTTCCTAGTGGCACTTCCAACTTGTCCACCAAGTTTCGCTGGAAACCATCCACAACTTTTGATAAAAATTCTACACTGTGTATGTATATGTATATATATATATATATATATATATATATATATATATATATATATATATATATCTATATATATATATATATGTATATGTATATGTATATATATGTAAATGTATATATATATATATATATATATATATATATATATATATATATATATATATATATATATATATATGTATATGTATATATATGTAAATGTATATATATATGTATATGTATATATATATATATATATATATATATATATATATATATATATGTATATATGTATATATGTATAT
>NW_028224668.1:0-1000 GCF_056783735.1 Eptatretus burgeri
CTAACAACATCAGCAGTTTTTGTACAAAGATAGCAATGAACATGAAGGCAGGCCCAGAGACTTCCCGCAAAAGCCCAATAGCCTCCATCCTCATCTCTGCACCGTAGGCGCGCTCTGCTTCAATCTCCAACAGTAAGGATGCGATATCCTTAAAAGATCCTATAATCACAGACACGGTGGCTAAATGTCCCGTCCACCTTTGATCAAGAAGTCGTTTTAACCGCTCACCTTTATACTGTGCAGCAACAGTGGGCTTTCTGAAGAATTTGTACAGGCAACAACAAACCTCGAGGAAATCAGTGACAGCTTTCTCTGCTGCCAGTGCCTGGATAACTACCAGATGGAGTTGGTGATTTAAGCAGTGCACATAGGGGATTTCTCTTTCCAATATCTCTTGCAACAACTTTTGCACCCCACCGTGCTTCCCAGCCATTACCGAAGCCCCGTCGTACACCTGACTTAATATTTTTGACGTGTCAAGTCCTGTTTTTGTCAGCTCCGCAATTATTAGGTCTGTCAATGTTTTTGCATCTCCAGCGTCGGCTGTAGCTATTGTGAGTAGACGCTCTGTTGCTTCATTTGATGCGGATACAAAGCAAATGATGATTGATATGTTCTCACATTCAGTGGGGTCCCTCGTCCCATCCATCTTGATGGTAAACCACGATGTGCTTACTTCTTCCACGATGGCATCCGTCACAACATTACTCAATGTGCAGATCAGTTCATTCTGAGTTTCCAGACTAGTATAGCTTGCGTTTCGTGGGATATGCTTGATTATTTTGGTGAGCTTGGTGTCTTTTTTTGAGTGTGTGGTTTAAAAGCGAGAGGAAGAGCCCACTGTGCACATCTGACATATCCTCAAAATTATCAAGGCTCCCTCTAAAACGTATCTGATTTTCGGCGAGAAATCCCACAACATCTATAAGAGCAGACACATGGTACCGGTTTCTATTTAGCTGGTCAGCATTGAGGAGTGTGGAAACCACAACATGTCTTT
>NW_028224670.1:0-1000 GCF_056783735.1 Eptatretus burgeri
CATATACGGACGTCAACGAGGCCAGAAAGAAACTCTTCGCCAAGAGGATCTCCGTCCAGCACATCCCACCTACCTACGATGCTTTGGAACAGCATGTGAAGAGATCAGTCTTCCAGGGTGGTTATGTCTAGGGGCAGGTCTTGGTCCCTCAACCCGTGCTTCCATCACCAACAAGTTGGGGCTGGCGGCAAACAGAGGATGGGTCCTACGAACCGCTTTGGACCACACTCCCTGAGGCTTCAAAAAGCTGCTTTGAGCTGGTGTCGTGCGTCTGCAAAAAAGGCTGTAGAAACCGCTGCACATGCAAGAAGGCTAATCTGCAATGCACTGGACTGTGTGCTTGTGAAGGAGAATGCCAGTAGACAGACGCATTAGACACAGACTGAGATATCGGCCAAGCTTAGAATGTGGAAATGCAAAGTCGCATTGCTTGTAAAAGTGTTGACTTCTTGATCCAGAGCCAGTACACTTGAGCTCAGAAACTCGTATTGTACTCGACTGATGTATGCGTGTACCATGTGTCCTGGTAGAATGGTAGTAGACAGTAAACCGTAGCTGCTTCAAAGTGAAGTGTGCAATAATTTGACTACATTTTCTGAGTTTGTCATTATCACGATTATCAGTTCCCTTTACAAAACAGAGTAAAAATATAATCTGTAATGCAATTTTTGTTGATTCCAAACCCATTGAATGTGATGAATATCATTTGACTTGTTCTCCAGGCAATAATGGGTATTTTTCAGCGAAAAGTTTCAGGAGAGCAGCAATTTACAAATCAAATAATGGCTTTTTTACTGAAAATACTGGCTCGTAATATTTGAATACGCCTTTTAATGGTCAATTTACTGAATTTTACACTTTCCTTATATCTACCACCAATACAATAAGAGCATATAGCCAATTTCGCTAAAGGAGAATGGTGGCCATTTTGGAAAATGGTCGCCGAAGCTGACCAAGGCACAATCTCGGGTGGCTCCATATCTAGAATTGTTCGGAATAC
>NW_028224671.1:0-1000 GCF_056783735.1 Eptatretus burgeri
AAGATTAAATATCATCTATATTTATATATATATATATACATTACTAAAACTCTCATCTTGTATATATGTTCTTGAAAATACAGTCAAAACGGTACATGACAGCGCAAAAATTTTTGGCCCACCTTACCATCATTCTGCAGTGTGCAGTCACAAGTTTCGTTAAAATCGGGCAACGAAAAAAATTATTAAAAAATCAATTCCCGATTCAGTCAAGTACTCTTTGGGAGAATTTGATCAACTAGTACGTGCCCGTATGTGCAAAAAAAAAAACTAATAAAAAAAACTTTCAAATCAAAAAAATATAATAAGTGGTGCCAGGCACAACAAATCCTACCAATTTAAGGCATAAAGTTATTTTGGGGATCAAATTTAAATTTGATGCATCCTTAACCTGAATGTTGATTATAAGGAAGGAAGGAATATTTTAGTCTAAGTTTGAAGTCAATTAAACCATTTTTGACGAAGTTATGAGCGAAAAACGATTTTGATCTTTTCGTGATCTTGACCTTTACCTTTGATCCAATTGGACCCAAAAGTTAATGGGGTCGTCCAAGGTTCATTGCCCACCTGTGGATTAAAGTTGATAGTGTTTGCTAAAGCCGTTTTGCCGTAAAGTTGCTAACACACAGACAAACAAACCGGATGATTACAATATCCCGTTCCCTCCCTCCAGGGGGCGGGATAATAAAAAAAAAAAACTTTCAAACCGCGTGCCAGAAACAACAACCACACAGGCCGTTTCTTCTCTCTTGCGTGCCTGTACGTGTGTGGTCATATGAGCAAAAAAAAAACAAAAAACTTTCAAACAAACACATAGGCCGTTCCTTCGCTCTCGTAAACGACGACTGGGTTGGGGCATTGTGTTTATCTATAAATGTGCATAAGAAATCGAGAAATTATTAGAATACACAGTCATCACTATCCAGAAGTCCGTACGTTGAAACCTGTAACGGGGAACGCGGCTGAGGATCTCTTCCCTAACGGCCATGCCTACGCAGCA
>NW_028224672.1:0-1000 GCF_056783735.1 Eptatretus burgeri
CATAAAAGATCCAAATATCAGACATGGTGTATATTTCCTCCACTGATTTTAATAAAGATATCTCCCGCATCATCAAAAAATAATTTTTTATCATGATTTACATCATTTGATCGCTGATCCCGAATCCAGGCCGAAGTAACCGGAAATTGCGTATACAGTTGTGAATAAGTTATAGGTAAAGTCAGAAGCGAATGTAAGAAGAATTCTACATTCGCTTCTAGTATTTATTTTTTTTAGAAGAGATCCTGTTCTCGGCGGTGTTGTTGTTGTGAAGGTAATGTTGAGGTAATATTAATTTTTTTAGATGAGATCCTGTTCTTGGCGGTGTAGTTGTCGTTGTGAAGGTAATAATTATTTTTTCAGATGAGATCCTGTTCTAGGCGGTGTAGCTGTTGTTGTGAAGGTGATGTTGAGGTATAATGTTGAGGTCATATTAATTTTTTTAGATGAGATCCTGTTCTAGGCGGTGTAGTTGTTGTTGTGAAGGTAATGTTGAGGAATTTTTTTTTTTTTCAGATGAGATCCTGTTCTAGGCGGTGTAGTTGTTGTTGTGAAGGTAATGTTGAGGTTATATGCAGTAGTGTTATCACGGTTATAGAAATGCACAAATAATTAATTTGATCTATAGTATACCCAATCACACCTTTATGACTAAAAAATTAACAACAAAACTAGAGAGTAAATACTCTAGCAGTTTTAAGTCTACCTAATTTTATCATAAAGATATCTCCCACATCATCAAAAAATAATTTTTTAATCGTGATTTACATTATTTGATCGCTGATCCCGAATCCTGGCCGAAGTAACTGGAAATTGCAGCATCGAATGTAAGAAGAATTCTAAGTTCGCTTCTCGACTTTGCCTATTCCATTATATATAAATTTTAAAAATCACAAATCAGTGATCACAGTGCAGTACAGTACAGTACAACCAATCTGTACTTGATCTGTTTTCACTATACAGTATACATGCCGACCGCGCAAAATTTACTGGTTCTTCT
>NW_028224673.1:0-1000 GCF_056783735.1 Eptatretus burgeri
ATTTCAATGAAGCGACCATAGACCGCAGCCCCCTCAACCCGCAACCAATATATCACAGGTTGTACGGCAGCCACAGCTGCTGATCCTGCTGTTGGTTAAAAAAACACAATGTGTACTCGAACTCTCGAACTGTGTCGACACTCACAGGAATAAGGAACGCGAGGGTCTTTCCAGAGCCCGTTTTGGCAGCCCCCAGGATATCGCGGCCACACAGGGCTGGGCCGATGGATTTTCGCTGGATCTCCGTGGGCTGGCAGTACCCTGCATCTTGTAAACCTGTCCACATGGCAGACATCAGTACAATCAGGCAGATTCAATGGAAGCTTATATTAAATAAATAAATAAATAAATAAATAACTTTCCTCAAAATGGTGATATCCCGGAGGAGGTTCTAATTCGGCAAGACGGTCAACAACAAGATCAAATTAACTTACGAGATCACCAGGTTACCGGTTTATACACAAACACACCAATGGTGTTGTCTCACCTGCAGACAAGTCTTCCCCAACAGCACAGTGCGCTTCGCTTTTTATCCGGACAACCCCATTTGGGGCACAACACATTGGGACTCGTTCATGTTTCGGAAACGTGTTATTGTAATAAAATCCAAAGAACATTCGGTCAATTTACTCTTCACTCCTTGATCGAGATTTCA
The DNA here is from genome assembly GCF_056783735.1 of Eptatretus burgeri. Classification (NCBI taxonomy): domain Eukaryota; kingdom Metazoa; phylum Chordata; class Myxini; order Myxiniformes; family Myxinidae; genus Eptatretus; species Eptatretus burgeri. The sequence continues at coordinate 656 of NW_028224673.1, forward strand.
AACAACGTGAAGGATTCCTTAAAGCTTTTTGCTTGTACACCTGTGTTAGTGGTGTCAGGTGTGGCGACAAATCTTCACGCTCTCGAACATCAACAGCACGTGAGATGCACGCACGGTCACGTTGTCAATACCACGCACGGTCACGTTGTCAATACAACGCACGGTCACGTTGTCAATACCACGCACGGTCACGTTGTCAATACCACGCACGGTCACGTTGCCAATACCACGCACGGTCACGTTGTTAATACCACGCACGGTCACGTTGTTAATACCACGCACGGTCACGTTGTTAATACCACGCACGGTCACGTTGTTAATACCACGCACGGTCACGTTGTCAAT
>NW_028224674.1:0-1000 GCF_056783735.1 Eptatretus burgeri
TCAGGTGAGAATGCCGTCGAGGTATGGTGTAAGGTTGCTGGTAGTGTACTGTGAAAACATTTTCTCAACAATGTGCTTCCACCACCATTTGGTATGAGTCGACGAACAGCTCGTGGAACATTGCACTGGCTGGACACGATTGATGGATGTGGAATTGTTGATGAGGGAACCATTCCTCGAGAGGCGTAACACAAAGAGAGTGGGAGACGGACACATTCACTGTCCTGTCCCAGGCCTGTGCCTTTGCGTACATGTGTTCGACATTTTCCCTCTGTCCTTCGAGCTTGATACAGATCGGTTTTTTCCGGAACTGGAATCCCACACGGTTCTGCTGTCTTTGTACAATTGGAATTTCAATGCCTCACTGATTTGCACTCCATTGTTCCCAACTTGCCGGGATCATCGGACTCTTATTTTTACTTCGGTGGTGGAAGTTGTGTCTTCACTCATGTCTGTGAACACGATATCTCCAAAAGTTATGCACGGATTCGAACAAAACTTGGTGGGCTGGTTCGGTATGTAACGAGGAAGAATCGATTCAATTTTGGTGAAGATCAGAATCCAGATCCGAGAATTGTTTCAGTGATTCGTCACCATTGTGTGATGGGGCAAAAATTATCTGTCGCACTATATCTCAAAAATTAAGGACGGACTTGGATGAAACTTGGTGGATGAGTTGGGTAGGTAATGAGAACAAGCCGAATAAATTTTATTTCAGGTCCGAATCCAGATCAGGCCTCTCAGTGGGATACAAAACGTAAACTAATCACCTTAGTGGAGGTACGCGCTCCACCGAGTCACCTTCTTGTTCAATATTAATTCACAACCTGAGTTTATCGATTTCTTGAAATGACAAATCCAACATTCTCATGTTTTTGGAACACTGATCACCTCCACTGTGTTAAAACGCCGTCATCTTCTGCCTGGAGAAGTTATCCAAGGAAGTCCATCCATCATTAAGGTGGATTGACCGAGTCCTTGCCATGACATTTCAATGACC
>NW_028224675.1:0-1000 GCF_056783735.1 Eptatretus burgeri
AAACGGCGGTCGCACACGCACACGCACACGCACACACACGCACACACACATAGCTGGAATTATAGATAGATATCTATATATATATATATATATATATATATATATATATATATATATATATATATATATATATAGATATATATATATATATATTATGTATATATCTGTCTCTATCTATCTGATATATATATATATATATATATATATATATATATATATATATATATATATATATATATATATTGCAGTGCTCCCTCACCTATCGTGGTTAATGCGTTCCAGACCCACCTGTGATAGGTGAAAATCCGCGAAGTAGAAACCACATATTAATTTCATTATTTAAATATATTTAAACACATTTTTTTCATGTCCATCTCATCTTCCACGTGTTCATCGGCACCGTGATCTTGAGCAAGTTGAGTGTACGTATCGTTCAGAGACCTCGCCTTTGTGCGGATTGTGTTGCTATCCAGCGCGATATTATTAACCTCCGCCATCTTCGAAGATGGATGGAGGTTACTGTTTTCACCCCTTTCTGTTTGTTTGTTTGTTTGTTTGTTTGTTTGTGAACAGTATTACGGAAAAACTCCTTGACGGATTTTGACGAAACTTGGTGGGGGGGTTAGGTATGGTCCAAGGATCATGCCATTAAATTTTGGACTTGGTCCCCACCCCCCCAAAAAAAATATCTTAGAGATTTTTTTTCTTTTGCATTTCTACCTGTTTTAAGTGATTTCCAACCCCCCCCCAAAAAAAAATTGTTAGAGAAAAAAATTGTTAGAATTTTTTTTTTTTTTTTTGCATTTCTACATGTTTAAGTGATTTTTAAAATCCAAACAGTAAGTGATCCAAACACAGCCGATAACGCGGACCAATGGATTAATGTTGGTATGTAACTTTTCCAATTAATTTACTTCAAAATGCGATGGGCGCTTGATTTTGGGATTCCTGTCTCATGAGCCATTTGTCGTACAGATTTCCGTGGGGATCGCTGGAGGGT
>NW_028224676.1:0-1000 GCF_056783735.1 Eptatretus burgeri
TAGCCTTATTTAATTATATCCTTTATCAGGCACATCCTCGGTCACCTTGCTCTATAATGGGTCTTAAGGCGTATCCTGGGTTACCTCGCCGGGGTCTGAAGCTGCCATGTTTTTTTGGCCTGCTCAACCATGCCTTGACTTGGAACAGACTGCAACGGTTTCTTTACAATGAAGTTTTTTTTTTTTTTTTTTTTTTCCTGATTTTTATTATCAATCCTGACGAATCGCTGGATACATTGCAATGCTTATAAATGCCTGGAGATGCTAGCGTTCATGGCTTTATTTCATTTCCGCGCATGCCATAACCTCGAGAATCTCTTAAACTAAGCCGATTTACGAAAATTAAGCTCCAGAATTGAACTTTGCAACAGTTCCGACTGCGAAGAAAGTGTTAATTTGTCCAATTCTGACATTGCTCGGGCGTTTCCGAGTGCATAGGTTTATTGACGGCAATTGGAAATCGCTTTCCAAGCCAGGCATTCCATTGGAGTGCTAAGTTGAGTGCTTAAGCCACTTGCCGAGCACCCTACAGTCGATAGCAGTGCAGTTTGTGTCCCAATTGGGACGTACAGTCAACAGTTAATAAAAGGTTGAGGTACATATACAGTGTACACGGACGTGATGCATATGGGTAGATTTGGATCTGCACGGACTCTCCGCGGTTGTGTGAACATGCCATGCCTGTTACAGGTGCCATGGTGGAAAAGTTTCCTCCTGTATCTTATGGAGGTTCTTTCAGGTTTTCTTTTGTCCTCACGACTGTTTCTAAAACAATTGGTTATCGGATGTGCTTAACCTTTTGTAAAAGTTTATATGATTCTTTTTTGTGAGTTTCAAAGCAAATATATTTGATAACACCCGATTTCTGAGCCGTTTGCCGTATTAACATGTTTTAGTTAGTTCTAAATTACCAAGCCAAATTTTTTTTTCAACTTGTCACACACTGCTGTTTATAAATATTAATGTTTATGCACATCTCCTTGAAACATTTATATAAATG
>NW_028224677.1:0-1000 GCF_056783735.1 Eptatretus burgeri
TATAATCAATAAATTTACTTGGAACAAAACTTTGTGTCCGATTAATCCAAACGATTTCTGTTTTTAAAGCCCTCTTTCCATGATTTAAGAAGAACGAGCAAGGATGGGAGCTCAATGCTGCGGGTTGAGCGAGAACGTTTATTATTCTACGACAGCAGGAACCCTTCAAATAAACATGTAGTTATAGTACTTCCAAAGCAATATTAAAAAAAAAAAAAATATATATATATATATATATATATGTATATATCGGTACACTGAAGTAGCACACAAATAATAACAACAGCAGCAGCAGCAGTGGCGACGATGATGACGATGACGACGACGACGATGATGACATGTTGTAAAAGATCAATTTTTTCCTGTTTCACTTCATTTTACATCCTCTTTGAAATTCATAGATAGACATGCAATATGTTTGTGAAGTACACCATGCTGTCGTTGGTGCCCCCCCCCCCCTGTTGACGGGTCGGCAAGCCGACTGTGGTTATGAAACTACAATTTGGTACCAAATAGCAAAATGTGCAAAATAAATCTGAGTGCACATCCGATTTATAAAAGTATCTACAGGGAAGTGATATTGAATTATTGAGGGGAGATATTGTCTTGAACATCATGTCGAAGGATGTTCTACAGGACTAAAAGGGAACAGAAACAGGTGGAGGACGGCCTGAAAGTGAGACGTCATCGTTATCGGAATGATGGTTATCAGAAATACTATGAATGGATGGATTGTGGAGAATGGTGTTGTCCGACCAGACTAACCAAGGAAAATTACAACTACACAAAGTGGTTATGGCAGGAAATGCCTTGGCCGACTTTCTGATGATGTTCGGAGCCCTGGATAGTCGTACTGCTCGCACTTGATACAAAATCCTTGCTATGCTGTTGGGAGTTGAGAGATAATTTTTTATTATTATTAACTAGTAAATTGGTGTTGGCCACTTCGGAAAGCTTTTCTGCCGAACATTACTATAATTAGTGATCATAAAGAGTTCCA
>NW_028224678.1:0-1000 GCF_056783735.1 Eptatretus burgeri
GCCGACGATCATGTGGCATCGCCTATTAAAAGGCTGCCGCACAATGATTCAAATCATAAGCGCTGGAGAAATGGAAGTGTCAACGTCGCAGTCACACCTTGGCGATCTTGCCAGCGTATGCCGACCTCTGAAAAATGCGTCTAAAACGCTGGCGCACGTCAAATACGGTATGGGTAAGTTTGGTATACATGAATAGAACGCTAAAGTACGCTATCATACATCGTAGTAAGTGGAGTACGTCTTGTACTTTAAAACGTGTTAAAATTTTACGACGTACTTGCCGTATGCCTCACACGTTCCGCATGCGATGGGAATAAGTTGTACGCACGATATGCGATCGTTGGCACACGTCGACAAAAGTTACTTCAAAGTTACTCATAAGTCGAAACACGTCGATGTAATGGTTAGCGTCAGTGTTCCAGAATTCCTGGTTTTTTTTTTTCTTTTTTTCTTCGGTATGACGGACATGTTGACACTTCGATTTCTCGTGCGGTTATAATATAATATAATTAATAGGCTGCTGCTCAACGATTTAAATCATAACCGCACTAGAAATCGAAGTGTCAACATGACCGTCATACCGAAGAAAAAACAAACAAACAAAAAAAAACAAACCAGGGAGTCTGGAACACTGAAGCTAACCATTACATTGACATGTTTCGACTTATGAGTACCTTACAAGTAACGTGTGTCGACGTGTGTCAACGATCGCGTAACGTGCCTACAACACGTGACTCATAGGTTAGAAATAAGTTTCGGGTCTGCTAAACATTACCTCGACGTGTTTAGACTTATGATTAACTTACAAGTAACGTGTGTCGACGTGTGTCAACGATCGCATAACGTGCCTACAACTTATGGCCAGCGTAGCGGAACTTGTGAGTCATACGCTGGCATAAGTCGTAAAATTTCAAGCATGATAAAATTTGAGGACAACCGCAAAGTACAACGATGAAAGCAAGCGTACTACGACGTATGGCAGTGTTTTTCAGCATACTCT
>NW_028224679.1:0-1000 GCF_056783735.1 Eptatretus burgeri
CTTCACAGACGGCGCCGACAACACATATTCCCAAAGCAAAAGAAAAGAACCACCCTCAAGGATGAGGGGGGTAGGCGGGCCTGGGGCCGAGACCGTGTCGGGCCTACCGTCTGATGATGAGACGCAAAGTGGCGGTGGCGCCTCAACTCCGCGGGCCTCGCGACAGTGTCTGGTAGGGGGTGGGAAAGGGGCCCCCTTGTCGCACTATCTCAGCGCGGGGGGAAACAGGAGGGGGTTGTTGATGCTCGGGGGGGGGGGGAGGATATCACCCTGTCTCGGGTCCTGCGACGAGCGTCTCCACCTCGACCTCGGTCGCGCCGCCGGCCTCTCCCTCTGCAGCTCCCGGCACCGACGCGAGCACCCCCTCGTCCGCCTTCGCTGTCGCCACCTCTCCACAGCTCCGTCTAATCGCCCTCTCCGTCTCCTCTCTTGGCTCGTCCCAACTCTTCACTCTTGACTTCTCCCCTCCGAACTCACAACTGCCAACTGAACTTGTCTGACGAACGCAGCCGTTTATATCCCCCGTGGCCTCGCTCCCCCACCTTTGACCCTTTACCTCCGACCCTTCACCTCCAACTGGCTCCCAATTGGACCGAGGAAAAGTGGGCGTGAATGCTTTTTGATCCATGAATTTGCATATCGCGACCTCACTCCAACGCCCTGGAGGCGGGGCCAAATCGCCCCACGCTCTCCGATAGGACGGAACAGAAGTGGGCGTGAGTCGTTTTTGATCCGTTTTTCTTCGGAAAGTCTGTGATGTCTCTGAACACGCTGCTCGGTGCGCGCCCCGCACGAGTCCAGCATCGGCGCCCACAAGTGGCGTGGGAATGACGGTGATGCGATGGTGGCGAGTTGTGACGGTAAAGGTCGTGGCTGTTGTTGTGAAGCGGCGTTGTGGTTGGTGGTTGTTGGTTGATGGCTGTTGAGACGTGGTTGGTGGTGGTAGTAATGGCGGCTGGTCCAAAATAAAGATAGTAAAGAAAAACGGCTATCCTGAAGA
>NW_028224680.1:0-1000 GCF_056783735.1 Eptatretus burgeri
GAAAATCCTCGTAATGTATCAACTGAACTGGTTCCTCGATCTGTTCTCAAAGTCACCATGTGGGTGGCGGTTGGTTGGTATGGGATAATTGGTCCATACTTCTTTGAAGATGACCAGGGACGCACTTGCATGGTAAACCAGAGGAACTATCGCGAAATGATTCAGGAATTCTATCTGCCTGAGCTACGTACTCAGTCCTGTAGGAGAAACATCCTGATCCAGATGAGAACCCAGTGGTTCCAGCAGAATGGGGCACCGCCCCATACAGCCAGGGAAACAAGGTGTTTTCGCAACCAACATTTTGAGGGCCGCTTTATCTCCCTCTACGAAGACGTTGAGTGGCCACCGTATTCCCCTGACCTTACTCCTCCAGACTTCTTCTTGAGGGGGTATCTCAAGGACAGGATCTATGGAATCCCTGGGCCTCAGCTTCTTGATCAGCTGAAGGAAAACATCCGCTGAGAAATCCAGAACATTCCTCAGGAAACGTTTCCCAAAGTGATTGAGAACATGACAATGCGTTCGCAGGCAGTGATCGTACAACGTGGAGCCAACGTTGAACATGTGGTCGAAAAGAAAACGACGATTCCATCCCAAAATTTGAATTTTGGTGGCAATTTTGACATTGGTACAATAAACTTCATCCTTTCAGCTTTCTATCCAGCCCTATATCTTTTTTTTTTTTAATATATGTTATGACCATCCTCTTTGCAGATGAAAAGTTGTATATTTTTTTGGGACATCCTGTATGTATATATATATATATATATATATATATATCAAAGGTCACTCAGGTCACTTTGCTGACTTTCCCCTCAGCACCTTCTTCGTCCTTGGAATCCTCTCTATTGTTGCCTTGCTTGTTCTCCAGCGCCGGATGATGGACTTGTCCATGCTAAATCGCCTCCCAGCTGCCAGAGTTTCCCATACTCTTCTGCAGATCAGCAGATGGATAGTTTGAATGCTGTAGTGAATGAACCCCTCAACATCTTGATAGATT
>NW_028224681.1:0-1000 GCF_056783735.1 Eptatretus burgeri
ACGACACAGGGATAGTGTATATATATATATATATATATATATATATATATATATATATATATATATATATATATATATATATATATATATATATATATATATATATATATATATATATATATATATATATATATATATATATATATATATATATATATATATATATATAACAAGGATGGCTGTCCATTCGTCCGTTCGCTGTGATGCTAATTCACTGTGTGAGGATAGGTGCAATGTGATTGGCTTCTTGTAAGGTTATCTTCTCGGCTTATTAAAAACTGATATTCAAAATCTGATTCCATATTTGATGACTGAAGCTCATGGTGGAAATAATTATGTTGAAATCGAGAGTTAAATCGGATAAAAATTAGGAGAACTTTTTTTTTTCTAATCCAATATTTTGAAATAATACTTGTGCAAGGAGAGGTAAAATGGGTCTAAAATAAATTTTTCACTCTTTTAAAGTTAATTATTCTTTGCATGACTTTATATTTTTTACTTTTTTGACATAGATACAACATGGAATCACAATTTGTTGATTAACAGTGCGTTGCAATATGACCTGACTGATAGAACATGATCTCGAGGTACGCACACTTGCTTCTAAGCTGTCGAGCCTGGGTTTGAATCCTGACCCAGCTATAAAATGTCATTTTGGTGTTTCACAAGTTTGGTGAATCATCAATGTGTGTGTGTGTGTGTCATCCCACCAATGGACATTAGACTGGGAAACCTGTCTTCCAACATTAGTTAGTGGATATTAAAGAATCACACAGTGTCCTTCACAAAGAGTGGGTGAGCTATTTCCGGCACTGTGGTCAAATTACAAGTTCTTGCCCGAACTACTGCTGGGAAGGCAACGGCAAACTACCCAATATAACCCTTGCTCAGGAAGCTGCTTCGGTGACAGACGCTCAGTAATGAGTATGGTGCAGTTCATCAAATCTAATAAATAAAAGGAACAACTCAACAACTAATGTGAAAAAAACAAATGAAAAGG
>NW_028224682.1:0-1000 GCF_056783735.1 Eptatretus burgeri
TGGGCACCGATTCTGGACTCGTACAGGGCGCGCACCGAGCAGCGGGTGCAAAAACACCAGCCTTTCCGAGAAATCGGATCAAGAACGATTCACGCCCACTTCTGTTCCGTCCTATCAGCGAGCGTGGGGCGATTTGGCCCCGCCTCCAGGTGCGTCGGATAATAATCGCTATATGCAGATTCGCGGATCAAAAATCATTCACGCCCACTTTTCCTCTGTCCAATGGGGAGCCAACCAGAGGTGAAGGGTCGAAGGTGAAGGAGCGAAGCCCTGGGGGCTATAAAGGGCCGCGTTCGCTCGCCGAAAAGGCAGTTGAGTTGGAAAGAGTTGAGAGTTTCTGAGAAGAGGAAAGCAGTTGGACGGAGTTGAGAAGAGTGGGAGAGTTGGAGAGTTGGAGAGTTGTGGCGGCGGCGAAGGCAGTCGAGAGGGCGCTCGTGTCAGAGTCGGGGAGCTGCGGAGAGGGGAGGCCGGTTATGCGATCGAGGTCGCAGTGGAGTCGCTCGTCGCGGGACCCAAGCCATCCAGATATCCTCATTCCCCCGAGCATCAACAACCCCCTCCTGTTTCCCCCCACGCTGAGATAGTGTGAGAAGGGTTCCCACCACGCCGTTCCCACCCCATTCCAGGCAGTGCCAGCGAGGCCCGCGGAGTCGGGGCGCCACCGCCATCTTGCGGCTCATCACCAGAGGGGTAGGCTCGACGCGGTCTCGGCCCCAGGCCCGTCTGCCCCCTTGTCGATGAGGGTGGCCCATTCCTTTTTCTTTTGCTTTGAGTATATGTGTTGGCGGCGCCGTCTGTGAAGTAAAACTGTATAAGTGTTGCCGTGCGCTCGGTAGTCGGTAGTAGATCTGCATTGTTACATTTGCTTTTTGTGCAGAATTGTTGTGCTTCTTCTACTTTTACATTTGCTTTTGGTGTATAATTGTATATGTGTGCTTTCCGTTTGCCGCGGAATAAATGTGCTTTTTGTTGAACTGTTTTTCCCGTTTCGCTTCGTCTT
>NW_028224683.1:0-1000 GCF_056783735.1 Eptatretus burgeri
AGTTCCGATAAAGAATTGGACTGGTGTAGCGAGCCTGGATGTGGGTTGCGAATGTCGACAGTTGTGGAATCTGCTGCAAAGTTGATGGCTATTGAGCTTCAGCTGTAACTCTGGGTAGTTGAGGCCTACTCAAAATTTCAGGGCCTATGAATATATTTTACATTGTTAACAATAATATCTATTCAACAAGGGTGTGTTGAAGAGTAATGCCTTTTATTCATTTTCTCCAAAGTAGGTAAAGATATTCAAATGAAACAAGGCACAATCTGCACATTAATTCTTCCTGCCACCGATTGCGAACTTTCGTGATTTTGACACTTGATGTCTTAATGCTACATCAGTCAAGATGGCAGTGGGTAGCACGACGTTGTCAGTGTCACTTACGTGTCAAATCGTACGGTTTGCCCCAAGTTTATACTATTTATTCAGGATTTTCAATTTCTCTGGTGTCGTACAGAAATTGTATGTTTTTTTTCCGGCTATGGCACAGCCTTTCCTCTTGTCAATTCATTCAACTGTCGTGTTGGTGTGAAATAAATGTCGCTGTTAAATATCGACATGTTGTGTGATGCCTGAAATAAAATATAACGTCTTGCATGGAAAGGGTACCTCGAGCTCAATGTGTCGAGTTAGATGAGCTCTGGGATCTCTCTGTATCTGTAACACCATTGGCTTTCTGAAAGGACTCCACAGATTGGCCAATAATATTAACACGAGTTTCTTTCTTACCAGGAGCTGATTTCTGCTCTCAGCAAATGAAAAGAAAAATCAACCTTTTGTACAAATGTCAACTATATCTTACCTAAGTATGCTTGTTTTATCGTTTTTTTGTGTTGGTCGGAATCGGAAATCAGTTAAAAAAAAAAGTAATAATCGGGCCCAACCTCGTAACATTTGCCTCGGGCCCAGCGTGTACTAAGTTCGGCCCTAAGCGTGTACTAAGTTGGCTCAGCAAAAGTAACTGTTGGATATGCAAAGAGCACTCATGTCCCACCACTAC
>NW_028224684.1:0-1000 GCF_056783735.1 Eptatretus burgeri
AACTTAACTTTACATCACACATGAGCAGCCAATGTTGTAAGGCACATTCTTCTCCATCTATTGTTTTCACATCCTTAACAAACTTCCTATCTAATCTCCCAACTAGAAAGTAGTCTATGTGGCTTTTTTAGTGTCCTAGGGTACAGTGGCATGGCTTTGTACGTTGTCAGGGCAAAATCCACCTGTGATCCAAATACCTCCTGACTCAAAAGTGATCAGTCTGCTTGGCCTTTTCTTAAACATGGTGTTACAGACGACCATATCAAAAGCATCCCCAAACTCAAGTATTCTTACACCTTCAGTGTTTCTAACTCCAAAACCTGACCCACCATGCACACCCTCAGATCCTTCTGCCAATGCTCCAACATGTCCATTCAAATCCCCTCCGATCACAACTTCTCTCTTGCGAATCCCTGAAACAACATGCACAAGTGTGTCTCAAAACTCATCTTTCTCCTCCTCCACACCTCATCCTATTTGTGGGGGCATGTGTTGATATGACTGTTAATATACGTTTATCAAACAACAGCTTGAGGACAGTTTGGGAGAATGTCAGTCGGTGTCTGGTGACCACGCCCAGGAGCTCATTCCTCAGCAATCTCACCGCCTCTTCATTGCATCGCTCTGCCCCAAGCTCCAGCTCCATTCCAAACTTCAAGCTCCAATCTCAGTTCCCGACTTCAAGCTCAAATCTCAACTCCCAATGCCAAACTCCTTCGTATGGCTCCCAGTTATGCGTGGCACAGCTGCTTGCACGCCGTCTGTCACCGAACATGTCCATGCTTCTGCAATCCAGCGGCGCTCATTGGCTGGTTCCTGTGATCCACCGACCCCCATTGGCTGGTACAGAACTTGACAGCAGTGCTCCATCGATGGTTGCACTCACTCGAGGGTGCAATAACTGTCTCGCCTCCTCCATGTGTCCACTTGCTGTGGGGACACCGTTCATGGTGCTTGAACCGATGGTGAATGCAGGTTATTCTGTGTGAGGTTGTTCGTT
>NW_028224685.1:0-1000 GCF_056783735.1 Eptatretus burgeri
TCCGCCAGATATGGGAGATTGGGATTTGGCATGTATGACTGACGGAATGATGAACTATTGCAGAACACTCACTGCTACCATTAGGGCTTTTCACTCACAGGTACAAGAAGCATTGCCGATACCTGCTGGAGACCCGTTACACGATTTCCAACCTGCTGAACGAGTTTGGGTGAAAGAGTTCCTGCAGAAAGACGCCCTGCAACCCAAGTGGACCGGGCCCTACACTGTACTTTTGACCACGCTCTCGGCCATCAAAGTGAGGGGTAAGAGTGCATGGATACACCACTCACACTGTAAACGAGCACCCAAGGAAGCCGCTGAAACTAGGGAACCGGAGGAGGTAACCCCAGCAGAGGTTCCGGCTGTGTCAGATTCAGTCTTTTACCAGGATAGTGAAGACGACGACGAGGGGGAAGACGTGATATCTCTACAGAGACCCCCTCCACCACCACCAAACCGAGACGGGGCTGGCCCAGCAGGACAGGGTGAGATAGTACAGGGAGACCCACTGCAGGCAGAGCCAGGCGCCCCGCCGGACCCGGGACCTGAAAACGCAGACAACAGGGATCCTGAAAGACCAGCGCTAGAACCAAACGCTCCGCCAGACGTGGAGCCGGAACCTGGGCCGGACACCCTGCCAAACGTGGAACAGGCAGGTTTAGGCGACAACAACATTGTAATACAGGAAACAGCGACAGGACCTTTGACGACACAACATGCAACTCCTGGTGCTAGCGCTGCTCCTGTGCGAGGGCGGCCTGTCACTAGGCAGCAAACCGACAGCCTTAGACCCCGAGAACCATACACGCCTCCTACACCTCGACCACGAAAGGGGAAACGGGAGTGAGTTAGCAACTTCTTTACAGCGTAGCAGGAGAGGGGTACCAAGAGAGGTGACAGCAAGCAAATATGCAAATTTTGGGACAACCCATAACAAGGAGTTAGACACAGTAAGAGTCTTTTCAGTTAACCGTACCCAACCTTTTTCGTCAATGATTCC
>NW_028224686.1:0-1000 GCF_056783735.1 Eptatretus burgeri
ATTTGACTAACCCCCTAACTCAGTCTACACTGACCCCGGGGTCCCTTGGGCGGGAGTCACTCCTCCCCCCAATCACTCATCGCACCATGCATTCCCCATTCGCTCCACTCACACAGACCCGCTGGCCTCACTCACTCATCATGTCCTCACCTCACAACTTTTCAACACACACACCGCTGAACTCTGCCATCCTCCTAACTACTTCCCCTAACTAACTCGTGCTCCCACGTCGTCCCTTAAACTACAGCACGTTCCATTTAACCTACGTAGCTAAGCTACGTCCCCACTACACATCCAAAGTCTGTCTCTGTCTCCAAATACATCATTTTATTTCCCAACCTAAAGCTCACTACAATCCCTCTAACTAATCCATTCCACGGACTCCATGAGGACTTACCCCTGCCCCATGAAGTCGGTCTAACGAAGCTAACCCTTCCCCCTAACTAGTTTCCATCCTGTGCCCAAGGAAAGGGGGTCTTCCACCCCTTGCCCAGGAATCCTGTGCACCCGAAAGTGAGGCTTTTTTTTTTTTTTTTTTCCCCATGCGCAGCACTAGCGCGGCAACTCAGAGCACGCGCACTTTGCACCTGCCCGTGACGTCATGCAGCTGCACGTGTTCCTCGTCCCTCCTTGGACGGTACCATCCGGCAGGGATACCCCTCCTGCCGGATTCCAACCCCACGTGCAGCCATGACGTCACCGTGCGCATAAAAAAAACACAAGCCCCACGTCTCGAGGGGTTCCACACGCGAACACATGTGCTTTGCCCGTGAGAGCTTAACACACACGATCGCGTGGAGAACCCGTCCGGTCCAAATCCATAATCCTGCCTAAACTTTGTCCGTCCGCGGGATCGGCAAATCCACCGCGTGCGTTTCCGGACCGGGACTTCACTCTCGCAAGCGAGCACGTGGTGGTCTCGTGCGTTGCACAGCACGGACCTCGTGCTCACTGCTGGGTGAACCCGGCACGGTCCCCGAAACAACTACAGCCGCCACCC
>NW_028224687.1:0-1000 GCF_056783735.1 Eptatretus burgeri
TTTTTCAACGAAATTGCTACCAGGTTTATGGAAAAGTACTGAAAGTTAATTGGTGGTTCCTTCCTGCCAAACCACACCCAGCGATGAGAACAATTAGTCCGATGTACTCGCTGAGCTTGCGGAGAGTCCACCACAGGTGTTGTGTGTTGAGAGCATATTGGAACATATAACCACGCAGATCACTGGTTTGTGATTTCTGTGGCATTGACATCGGAGAGTACACGTACATTTGTTTGTCGAGCTGGTGCTGTAAAAATTCATTTGGATTGAGCTGTTTGCCCGTGGTGGAAAATTGTGTGTGCAGTTATGAGTGATGAAAAATAGAAGACGCGACGTCACTACAAAACAATAGATTTGACAAAATGTTGTTTTCTGCTTTTTAACCAAGAAAACGTCTTCTGCACAGGCCTCCTCGATCTCAATCCCCACCCGCCGCCTGGAACCTCCTTCACAGCCAGAAGATCCAAGGGAACTTGAGGAGCTGGAGAAGTTTTCAAAGATGTTCAAACAGCGAAGGATCAAACTTGGCTTCACTCAGGTACAAACGGCTGTGGTTTATCCGAGAAACACGTCGGCAGGTAAATATTATCAAACTTTACCCCCAGAGAGGAGGTGACCGTTAAAGTGAATGGAGGAGGGAGGTAATGAGATAGAAACAAAAGGATAGGTGTTTTAAAGGAACAGATGGAAACGATTTGGTAGACGTGAAATGTGGTGCCATCATTAATGGTATTTTATTTGGCCGGTGTGGTTTCTGACAAAGTGGTCTCTGCAAATGCAGGGTGATGTTGGAGTGGCTATGGGGAAGCTTTACGGAAACGACTTCAGCCAGACAACGATCTCACGGTTCGAGGCTCTCAATCTGAGCTTCAAGAACATGTGCAAGCTGCGGCCTCTGCTTGAAAAATGGCTGAATGATGCAGGTACAGGTGGGGACACTCGATGCCAACATGCAGTTTTATTCCCTCCACCACCGAAGGTGGAAGGAGGTTTTGGTTTT
>NW_028224688.1:0-1000 GCF_056783735.1 Eptatretus burgeri
CGCGCTTCAAGAAATGATAGCTACCCTGTCAGCTAAGCTGCCATACGACCACCACCAGCAGCCAAAATGCTGTAATAAAAGAAAAGGGAAAAAAATGTTTGCACAACAATGAAAGACAAATGTATCTGTCCTATTACACGGCCTCATATCCTCGGGACTCTTACGCATTGACTTATACATTGTGTGCATGCTAATACAAGTTACTTGTCAACTCGAGATCTCGAGTCGAGACTAGTCCGATAAATCCGTCGTTCGTCTGACTAGGCCGATAAATCTGACATGCTGTAGCTTTATTTTATTATTCTCTTTTTTTCATTGTTTTCTACTGGTGCTACATGACGACAGTAGGAATAAAATAAATAAAAATGCAACAAAACGTCAGATTTATCGGACTACTTGAGACAATTGTGTCGCAAGGTGTGTTCTGCACACAAGTTTTCATCGTATCCCGACAGCAAGGTTGCTTCGTTTTATGCGCGGAGAGACACGGCCGATGACACGGGCTGGCCTTGTTTGTGATTAATTCGCCGCGGAGAAACATGTCCGCTGCGCTGCTCTGTTCACGTCACGTCACTAAAATATTTCTGATATCGAGCAGTATGCAAGTCAAATTTACATTATTGAATTACGAATAAGATTTTGTCTAACCAGTTGTTATTTCCTAGTCTTCCTTCGATGTCCTCCCGATCATAATTAACTCCGGGAATTTCATCGCTATTTTCCTCTGCTTGTCCTGCTTCGTGCTCGAAATGGTAAGGCCGTATTTCATTTCCAGTTGCCTGAACTTCACGTCCCGTGACTACGTTATCCGACAATTCTCCATGTGATTCAGACCAAAATCCTTCATTTCTCTCACACTCATTGTCGTTACCAGACAAATGAAAGTCCATGCCATCCATTATTCAAAACCAAATGTACGATTTTTTTTAAAGCAGAAATGGACGAAGCGATTGAGTCGACCAATCAAATGTGGAAACACACAGGAAGCCAATAGAATCAC
>NW_028224689.1:0-1000 GCF_056783735.1 Eptatretus burgeri
TGAAACCTCAGTCGACCAATGCGAGTACATTGATGAATTATCTACCTTTTGAATGTGAATACAGTCCAGTTCAGGATGCCCTGGAAGTCTCTATACCCCTCCCCAATAAAGCATTCATTCTTAAACTCTTAACATACAGGTTGTTTTGTGCAGTACTTATAATGACTGTCATTGTATCTGTATAATGGAGTGCATCCAGATACAATGACTGATTATTGTTAAGCATTGCACAATAAAACCTGTGTTTGTTAAGAGTTTAAGAACGAATGCTTTACCGGGGAGCGGCAAAGCGACTTTCATGCCACCCTGCGCCGTACTTCTGTCAACTTTTAATTGTATTGTATTGGACCGTGAGTACATCTATTAAATACGTATTATTGCGAAGTGACTACTTCTCGATCTATTAATTTGACTTTTAGACCTTTCAGACCATTATACTTCTCGACCTTTGATGGTGTGGGTTGTACCAAAAGTGCAGTGTGCTTGAACACACGCATGTGCAGCAAGTGTAGAAATTTCCGAATTTCAGTTTTTTAGCACAAATTACGCGCTACACCAGAATAAAAACAAATGAACTCCTCGTAATGTCTAATAACCTTCGTAATAACTGCCTCCTATTTATCAAGTGTTCTCATGAACCGATAGCCTTGACGGAGCCAGCCATTTTCCCAAGCTACCAAATGTTATCATTCTACATGGTACTAAATGTGATGATAGTGTTGGTAATTGAGAGGGTTGAGAGAGATGGATAGTGTGTCATTTACAGGCACAACCATATTTCAAAGAAAGATGTTGGGATGGTTTCACATGATCATTAAGCCTGGTGTTGGCTTAGCGGCTCGGGTGGCTGGCTTGGGATCTCAAGGTGCTGATAGTCCAAGAGCATTAGGTCAAAATAGGCCCTAACCTGGACATTTTTGGTAACAAGCTGATTTTTTCAGGATAGGTCCAGGAATATGTCTAGAATAACATACTAAAAGTCCTCATGAATCCTCCTTGA
>NW_028224690.1:0-1000 GCF_056783735.1 Eptatretus burgeri
ATCTCAGTCTTGGTATATAAATGGAAAACATAATGAATGTGAAAAATATCAAATAAGTCTTATTGAAAAAATAACTAAAACAAAGGTAAATAAAACAAATAATATAAATAATCTTCAAAAATATAAAGATTCAAATGTTTTGTTTGTCAATATTTTAGATGGGGATTATTGTGCAAAGAAAATTAAACTATTGAAGGAATTTGAGAATGAACAAATCTTTATAGGTTCAATGAGTGAGCTGTTCAACCCCCAGGTGTTCAATTCAATGAGGTTCAACCTCCAAGTTAAAAGGGGAGACAAATAAATATACCTTGGGATAAAAAGGGGATTTATTTTTAGGGAAAAAAATATGAATCGCTGAAAATCCCCCATTCATTTACATGGGGAAAAGTGAGCCAGAATCAGTATTCTTACCCTACTCTCATGGCTTCCAGATTTGTAACAGTAGATCGGAAGAGATGGTGAAGGTAATAGCGAGAGAGGGTCAGCTCAGTGGAATAAAGATGGTGTGCTGGCAGGAAGAAGAAGAGGAGGATGAAGAAGAAGAATCGAGACTTGTGAGTGTGCAAGGAGAAAGGTAGTTTTTATTATTTATTTATTGATATATTATGAAATTTATTATTTCATAATATTTCCAAGAGCCTTATCAACAACACAGGCATTTTATTTGGTTTGCCTGAAAATATATCATAGTTTTGTATTACATACTGGAAAATTCAGCACTGAAACAGTTAAGGACGTTATAAGGGACACAAACAACAAGCACGAAGAATTTAATGTAACATGTTAGATCGGCGATGTAATAAACACTAGGTAAAACAGCGGTTAAACCTGGAAGTATTTTATCTATACGCTTTTAAATTTCTTGAAACCCTCCTTCAAATTGAATTGTATACATGAACACTGTATAACTCAAATTGCCTTCATAATATTTCTAAGAGCCATGATGTTTATTGATATGTAGCATGAGAGGGCGTGCCATGTGAGAAGGTATAGTAAA
>NW_028224691.1:0-1000 GCF_056783735.1 Eptatretus burgeri
CAGGTACCAAAAACTGTGACCTCAACTCCCTCCCTCCCTGGCTGCAAAAGGTCCCTTTCCTTTTCATTGGGTTTATTTTGTCTGAGTGTGTTGGCGCCTGTCCGTTAGATAAGCCTGTGTAAGATCTTCATTGTTGTAATTGTTGCTTTTATTAATCTCACGTCAAGTCTGCACTGTGTCCGCTTTTGTAAGTTCCTTGTAAAATTGCCGCACCCCATACCTCTCTCATCTTTCCCCTGCATTACATTCCGAATAAACCTTTTTGTTGTGCCACATGCTTTTCCCTGCTTATTGTAAATAAATAATTGTGGAAATGTTCCCAGCTCGTCTTTGTCTTTTCCTCCATTGGTCCAGCATGGTTCGAATCTGAGTTTAGCCAGGTCTTTATTCCCGATAATCCATTCCTTCTAGCCGGTAGGTCCTTGGCAGTGCCGCTCGACTGTATCCGATCCGGAAAGGTAGTCGGTAGTTGATAGAGTGATCCAGTTCGGGCAAGGCGTACCGAAGGCGTGGTTCCCCAGTAGTCGAAACCGCGTAGTTAATTTGGTAACTTGATTCTAGACAGGAGGACCCTTCGCCACGCGGTTGAGGTATTGGCGTCCACAGTCGGTTAAGCGACCCGCCACGTCATGGAATTATCCGTGAGCGATGGCTTACAATTCCGGGGAGTCTGGTGGGAATCAACTTGGTTTCCCCCACCCTTGTGGTCGTTCTCCGCCAGACCCCTGGCCCGCAACAATATATACAGTTCTGGAAAAAATGAAGAGACCACTGCAAAATTATCAGTTTTTCTGGTTTTACTAGTTATAGGTATGTGTTTGAGCAAAATGAACATTTTTGTTTTATTCTATAAACTACTGACAACATTTCTCCCAAATTCCGAATAAAAATATTGTCATTTAGAGCATTTATTTGCAGAAAATGACAACTGGTCAAAATAACAACACAGATTCAGTGTTTTCAGACCTCAAATAATACAACCAAAACAAGTTCATATTCA
>NW_028224692.1:0-1000 GCF_056783735.1 Eptatretus burgeri
TAAAAATAGTTGAACCGTGTACATTGCTCGTGAACCATCGCCGTCTCCAGACTTGTTGCTTCTATTTCTAAATACATCCTTTATAGAGGTACTCTGTTAAAAAAAAACAACAGATCATGTATCAATGGCAACCACGAGGTGGCATTTGTGTCCGATGTTAGCACATTGTGTGGAGAAATGGACCCAAATGCACGCTCTGCTCTGGCGAGGGTAATAACGTGTTTAAAATGTTTGTTTACAAACATAAAACTAAACCACAACACGGTTGGTATTAGTGATTACCTTTTTCATAATTTTGTTTGTTTGATCCCCTTGTACCCTTTCTGCTGTGATCTTGGTTTCCACTGATTTCACTCATCTTGTCACTCATCTTTACAGTCTCTTCCACATAGTGAAAGAGATCTTGGTTGAACGTCTTCGGAAATTGATGACGCAACTGCAGGGGCTTGTGGGAAAAGGAAGAAAATGTATTGAGAAAAGGAAAAGCTTGCAATGATATTAATGAAAAAGCAAATGTGTCTTGTTTGTTTGAAGGAGTTGAATGATCCCAGTTGCAAACAGCTGTGATCACCAAGTGAGATATTGACCATAGCAAGATGTAATTACCAAAGTTTGAGCTTTGCAGATATGTATGTATGTGTGTATATATATATATATATATATATATATATATGTATATATATGTATATATATATATATATATATATATATATATATATATATATGTATATGTGAATATATATATATATATATATATATATATATATGTGAATATATGTATATATATATATATATATATATATATATATATATGTATATGTGAATATATATATATATATATATATATATATGTGAATATATATATATATATATATATATATATATATATATATATATATATATATATATATATATGTGAATATATATATATAAATATATATATATATATATATATATATATATATATATATATATATATATATATATATATATGTAAATA
>NW_028224693.1:0-1000 GCF_056783735.1 Eptatretus burgeri
CTTGGGGCCGACAGCTTTGCTGTGGAAAAGGTCAGGCATAAGAGTCTTGCATTGATTATGTCAGAGTTCGTTTTGGCTTTTTAATGACATTGAAAATGCTTTTATGTCTGTGTAAATAAAAACCCAAGAAGATCAATGCATAAAGGACATTTTATTGAATGGAACTTGAGAGGGGAAAGATAAATAGTGCAAGGTAAAGTATTTTAAAAATTGAGGCAAATATGACAGTGCTGTCTCTTTTTTTAAAGTGGAGGTCCATGGTAATGCCCTAGAAAGAGCTCTCCCTGGGTTTATGATCCATTTTGGTTGAGGGTTTTCTCCTGTTTGAATTCATCTTTCCTTGTTATCCACAAATAACAAGATAGACATTATGCTGCCTCCATAATGTAAAAATTGCCAAACTTACCTTGCTTTTTCGAATGATGCCAAAACCGACTCTCTCAGCTGGAGACCAGTCAGCCATCTTCCCATCTCAAAACTAATCTGTTCTCAAACTCTGACTTCTGATCATCAGTTTGAATTCCACCTTGCACGTGCTTCGATATCAGCAATGGATGGACACCCTCAACCCCAAACAGAGGTCAGGGCTATCATACTGGACATCTACCATACACGTGATTCTGTCTGCTGTCCTGCCCTGATATCGAAATTGCCAAATTATGGCATCCAGTTCGCTCCTCCACCGACCATCAGAATTGTGTGTGCTCACCAGGTCTGACTGGAGTTCTCTTCCACGTTTTAATTGAAGACAATGGTGTTCCTCAAGGTAGCTCCCACAAATCATATTCTTCATATACATCAATGGCACTCTGTCATTGGAAAAGAAAAACGAGTGTATCACATAGAAGATGACCACTCTGTAAAGGATTTTTCTCACATCGAGGCAAGCTGCTGACGATCTCAGTAATTCAACAACCGGCGATCAATCTGGAACATGTATTTAAAAGGCAAGAATGACCCATAGTCTCACTTTGGCCCCACATAAGGACCAGCTGGCCAA
>NW_028224694.1:0-1000 GCF_056783735.1 Eptatretus burgeri
TATATATATATATATATAAACAGTGGGGAGAACAAGTATTTGATACACTGCCGATTTTGCAGGTTTTCCCATTGACAAAGCACGTAGAGGTCTGTAATTTTTATCAGAAGTACACTTCAACTGTGAAAGACGGAATCTAAAACAAAAATCCTGAAAATCACATTGTATGATGATTAAATAATTAATTTGCATTTTATTGCATGAAATAAATGTTTGATACATCAGAAAACAGAACTTAATATTTGGTACAGAAACCTGTTTGAAATTACAGAGATCAGACGTTTCCGATAGTTCTTAACCAGGTTTGCACAGACTGCAGCAGGGATTTTGGCCCACTCCTCCATACAGATCTTCTCCAGATCCTTCAGGTTCCAGGGCTGTCGCTGGGCAACACAGACTTTCAGCTCCCTCCAAAGATTTTCTATTGGGTTCAGGTCTGGAGACTGGCTCGGCCACTCCAGGACCTTGAGATGCTTCTTACGGAGCCACTCCTTAGTTGCCCTGGCTGTGTGTTTCGGGTCGTTGTCATTCTGGAAGACCCAGCCACGCCCCATCTTCAATGCTCTTGTTGAGCGAAGGAGGTTGTTGGCCAAGATCTCGCGATACATGGCCCCCTCCATCCTCCCCTCAATACGGTGCAGTCGTCCTGTCCCCTTTGCAGAAAAGCATCCCCAAAGAATGATGTTTCCACTGCCATGCTTCACGGTTGGGATGGTGTTCTTGGGATTGTACTCATCCTTCTTCTTCCTCCAAACACGGCGAGTGGAGTTTAAACCAAAAAGCTCTATTTTGGTCTCATCAGACCACATGACCTTCTCCCATTCCTCCTCTGGATCATCCAGATGGTCATTGGCAAACTTCAGACGGGCCTGGACATGCGCTGGCTTGAGCAGAGGGACCTTGCATGCGCTGCAGGATTTTAATCCATGACGGCGTAGTGTGTTACTTATGGTTTTCTTTGATACTGAGGTCCCAGCTCTCTTCAGGTCATTGACCAGGT
>NW_028224695.1:0-1000 GCF_056783735.1 Eptatretus burgeri
TTCTCAGAGCCGTGAACCTCTGTAATCATCTAAGTTTATGATTTGGGCAGTGGGGAGGGGAGGGATAACTTTCACACAAATTTGTAAGGATTTTGTACGACTTCTTAAACCGTTGCAAATATCTGACCCGTCACTTTTAGTTCAACTCAGAACAGAAATTTGTTCTGTTTGTTTATTTTCTGAGTAGCTCTTTTTTTGTGCTGTATTTGTAAAAGCGACGCACTTTGTCGCCTACTGGAGTGTCTTATCTGTAGATAGAACCATGAGCGCCAGTTTGAGCTTAAGCTTTTAGCCCTAATTTATTCAGAAATGTCTAATTTATTAACAGGGACGTATAGACGCAGTATAGGCGCAGAGCGGGTGGGGGTCCGGCCCACTGGGAAGAAGGGGGAAGTATGGAGGGCCAATAAGGGTGCCTTTGCCTTTGCTTTCCGAAAGGTCTCTGCGTTCGTTCCTGAGATGCACGGACATACCAGTGCTTGGTTAAGCACCAAAGAGCTCCGATGAAAACTTCTCAACGCGTACCAGAATTATTCTCCCAACCTCCAATGGAAGCCCGATAGTAAGGTGGCTTGAGGAAGGGTTGTGTTGCAATCTGCCTTTCATTTGACTTTCCTGCAATCCGCCTTTTTGCTGTATAATAACCCTCTGCCCAGCAGACTATTACTCAGCGGCCTAACCTGGATTTGTCTCGCATTTCACTTCTGGTCTTTTGTGTTTCTCGGATGTTGTTTGACATAGTTTATAAAAGGTGATTTAGTTGGAAAGTGTTTCGTCTGTTTTGTTTTCAATTGGAACATTATAGATGTTTCTTGTTGTATTTTTTATGGTCCCAACAATAAAGAAAATGCGGTGTTTTGGCACTTAACAGTGCCAGATGGTTTAATAATAAGCTTGTTTATAGAGTGCTACAGCTAATTAGCTTGTAATCTGCTGACAGCACAATAAAAACAAAACTTTCCTCTTAATGTTTCCATCTGAATTATTGAGAATCTCTGCT
>NW_028224696.1:0-1000 GCF_056783735.1 Eptatretus burgeri
GGTATCGGGAGAATATACCAGGACTGAAATCTCGCCACGAATTGGAATGTAAAATTACTACAGAAAAGCGCGCGAGCGCGGGAAAATTTTGGCGGGAGTTTTCAAATTAAATTTGATTGGCGGCAAATGGGACTTCTGCACCGTGGAGGATGTGCAGATGTTTGAGGAGGAAGGCCACGTGTCTGGCAGCGAGTCGGGGGAAGAAGGGAGAGACGGGGGTAGGGTTGGAACCTCCCCCATTCCGAGCGTGGACCGTGTTTCATCACCCGTAACGGGGCCGGCAGCGCTGGAAACCGGTGCGATGACGATCCAGCCAATGTTGGAACGTTTAATAGCAGAAATGACGGCACAAATGGAAAATCAATTCGTGACACAGAGGGCAGAAATGATGGCACAAATGGAAAATCAATTCGTGACACAGAGGGCAGAAATGACGGCACAAATGGCAAAAATGACGGCACAGGGGGCAGAAATGACAGATCAATTGGGGGTAATGGGGGAACAGTTGGGTGCATGGATTGATTTAATGAGGGATGAATTGGGGGAAAAGATGGAGAAAATGAAAACTGAGATGCAGGAGTGTGTGGATGTTCAATTGGGGGAAATACAAAGTAAATTCGAGGATAAATTGGAGGAAGCAAAGGTAGAAATTACATTGGAGGGGGAAAATATACAAAAAAAATTGGAAGATAAAATTGATGCAACGAACATTCGGGTTGATAAAGTGGATGAAAGCCTGGAACGTCATCGTGCCTATGTGGATGCTCGTATGCAGCTGCAAGTAGAAGAGTGGGAGAGCTGAGGAAGCAAGGGATGAATTTGGCGGAGGAGGTAAAAGGATTGGAGGCTCGTTTGGACGAACAAGATAAAATTATGAGCCAAGATGAAGTCTTGGATAAAGGCCTGGTAGAGCTGTTTTTTGTAAGTAGAGTGTCCGGGTTGGTTGAGGAGCAGCTACAAACTCGCGACGGAGCCTTGGAGGAGGTTGTGCGGGCCCAGA
>NW_028224697.1:0-1000 GCF_056783735.1 Eptatretus burgeri
AGGAAAAGAATGTATAATGATGATACAAAAGCAGATAATAGTTTTACTGTGGCAGTTCCTCTTAAAGGTATATTTGGATTTTGTGATCATGATGAAGTTCTGTGTGGTCTTAAAATATGATTTCAACCGCAAAGGAATGATAATGAAAATAGATTGCTTTTTGGTGTTGCTCATGCTTTTGCTGCTCAGAATAAATTCATTATTGATGAAATTATTTGGTATATTAGTGAATATACCCCTCATCTTAAAACAGAAGAGATGTTGAATAGAAGACAACTCAAAGAAGCCACTCAATGTATCAGATCTTAAAAGAAGATGCCAACACGTTAAACTGAACCAAACCACTTACACATGGAATTTGGGTGTTCTCTAAGGAAAGCTACTATATCTGGGGCTCATTTAAAAAAAAAAACAGATGGTGACAATGTTACTGATAAGAATGATGACTTGAGTGATAATGTGAAGGTGAAACAACTTCGCATTTCTCCAGATGGAATATTTTATCCAAGAGATAGATTGGAAAAAAAAATGATTATGCTGAAGCATACAAGTCTTACCAAAAGGTGTGTGAAAGCAATGGAAATAAAGAACCTATTTTGGATTTGACAGCATTTAAAAGTCTATATACAATCTATGCGATTGACCCGAGTGCTCAAAAGGAAACTATAAAGTCTAATCGAGTGGATACTTCCCTATAAATTGAAAGAGGAGAGAGTGAAGAAGTGGATGCATATTGTTTGCTTTTGGAAGAAACAGAACTACGGATTAATTCAGATAATGGTGTTATGATTCGTCTCACATAATTTTTTTGATCATTAAATGAGTAGTAAAGTGCCAACTGGGGTATATGTTGATCAAATCAATCTTCATCAACTATCATCTTGTATTCAAAATCAAAAGCCTTGTATGATTAACGTTAATACAATTCAGAGAAAAGGAGCAGTAAGAATTGATCTTTTGCTCACAAGAGAACAGGTGAAAATCTTGAACGATACTGGCT
>NW_028224698.1:0-1000 GCF_056783735.1 Eptatretus burgeri
TTCACTGATATACCAACTCATTTCCTCAATTACAAATTTATTCTGTTCACCAAAAGCACTACCAACACCAAAAAGCAATCGATTTTCATTATCATTCCTTTGTAGTTGAAATCTAATTTTAAGACCATACAGAACTTTATTATGATCACAAAATCCAAATATACCTTTAAGAGGAACTGCCACAGTAAAACTATTTTCTGCTTTTGTATCATCATTATACGCTCCTTTCCTTTGAGTATATCCAGGGTCTGTGTTTGTTCCCGTTGACATATCAGGAATATAACCTTCGACAGACCCCTTTCCCATTCTATCACTGAATGTATAGAGTGTAAATTTCATCATTTCAGATACAGCAGAGACATAATCAACCGCTTCAACTTCTTGTGTTCCAATATACAAACGCACACTATCAAACATTTTCCAGAAGAAATCATTTACAAGTGTAGCGTTTGTGTTAGTCGCAGCCTTAGTGAATTTAAATTTACACAACAAGAAACTTTCGGATAGATTCAAATCGGTTTGTTGATTATTTATTTCAAAACTTTGTACCATTCGTATTCCAGTCTGTTCCAGTTATTGCATTTACCTTGAAGTAATCTTCTTTTTTAGTGGAGTTTGAGATAATAATAGTATCATCCAAATCATAGATACTATCAATTGCTTCCATACTTGTATTTATTTAGGAAAAAAGATGCTAAAACTTTTGAAACCCTGATCCAAGTATTCGAATTATTTTCTGTCGTTCTTGGGGGGACAACTGAGTTTTGCCTTTCTTAATTTTTTTATTGCTTGTAATTTATGAGATTCCTTCTGGGCATCTTTTATGCTCTTTACAACACCTGCTACATTTCCCACAGCAGAAGCAGTTGAACCAATTAGATCTTTATGTTCAAGAATAGTTGAACCAATACCCATTAGAGTATCAATTATCCCATCTCCTCTAAATTGATGTCCAACACCCCTTTGTCTCTTAGGTTTATAGTATCCTCTACCAAGATAC
>NW_028224699.1:0-1000 GCF_056783735.1 Eptatretus burgeri
AATCGCCTGAATAGCTTTCTTGGTTTGTTCTGGTGTGGGTGGATTTGGTTCAACCTGAGTTAAGTGCTGGGGCAGACGTGACCGGTTGGACTCGAATAGCTCCTCAACGTATTGATGCCAACGCTGTATTTCTTCTTCGACTGGCTCCAATACAAAGCCGTTTCCATCTTTGATGTTCACTGTTGCGGCACAGAATATCTGAAGAAGAACATCAGTAGTTTTGAACAGAGTTCTGCAATTGCGTATACCGGTTGGTATGCTTGGTTCATTGTGTTAATATTTACCACCAACCATTCATCAAAATCCTTCTGAGATGCGTG
Organism: Eptatretus burgeri; assembly: GCF_056783735.1. Taxonomy (NCBI): domain Eukaryota; kingdom Metazoa; phylum Chordata; class Myxini; order Myxiniformes; family Myxinidae; genus Eptatretus; species Eptatretus burgeri. Next base: position 321 of record NW_028224699.1, read on the forward strand.
TTTAACCTCAATCCTCAGACCTGTGAATTCTGAAGTTCCTCCAGCCTGACACTTGCGCTCAATTCATTGAAGTGTTGTCACAGACAAGTAGGGCTGTTTCCTTTCGTACGTTTATGTGCCATAGGTCTAAAGAGTTACATCATGTATGGTACATGCAATAACTTAAAGAGTCACCTTGTGCAACACTGGATCCAACGAGCCAACGAAAGTCTTCAGATGTTCGTTTTGACTTGAGAGCTTCAACATTTGGACCTTTATAATACAGTCCATGTACAGAAGCAGGAGGATGAAACTTCCAGTTCAGGTTGAAATTTACTAGCTGATGGTCAGTGTCATACTAAGAACTGCAGGAACAACAATCAGTTAGGTGGTTAATGGCTTCTGTGCCGATTAGAATGGAATTGATGACATTTCTCACATTTCTTGTCCTGCTGATCCAAGTAACCTAATGAGAACATTGTTTGGGAAACCAGGAGTGCAGGGCAGTGAAATTGTTACCCATGCAAAATTCAACCAGTCCATCTCCTCTTGGATTTCTGTCACCATAACCAGGAGGTCCCATGATGAGCGGATCACATTGGTTTCCAAATTTTGCAATGAAGTCACAAGCCACGACAAGTGTGTCACTGTTCTTTTTATTGGAATTGATCACATCTTGCAGCTGCTCAGAGAAGTCATCA
>NW_028224700.1:0-1000 GCF_056783735.1 Eptatretus burgeri
ACAATCACTCATCCTTCGATTTTTTTTTGGATCATGGGGTCACCTGGGGAGGGGGGGGGGGTACCCTCGAAAGCTTTGGATCGCAACTCGCCCCTCATTTACCAATCAATTGCTCTGAAACACGAAACAGCTCTTCTACTCGATGATCTTCCGGATCGCTCGGTCTTCGATTTTTCTTTTTCAGTTGAGGGGGGCTTCCAGGGGATTTCTCTCAAATTGACTCCAGTCTAACATCCATGACATTTCCAAGATTTTTGATTCAGCAGAGGACTGAACTACAACCTCAGGAGATGACTCTCAGCCCACTCGGGGCTATTTTCTGCTGATTGCCTCTGGTTCAGTTACGACTGTGGCTTTGCAAGCAATGGGCAAAAAGATTTGCCCTTGTTGGATTTGCTGAATGGTGTCCCTTGTCCGCCAATAATATGAGTTACCATATTACCGTCCCTCCCAATTCCATCTCCACGGCTGCACGACAGCATGGGCTGCTAGTAAGTTGATATTTGGACAGTTCAGTGAAAAAGTGATTTGGTCGAAAGGGAATTTTTCATTCATTGATAAATCAATTCATCGATTAATTATTACTTACGAAATCTAAAGATTTCGAAAGTATATTGATGACTTCCGTCCTCTGTTTGTTACTTACGAAATCTAAGATTTCGTAAGTATATTGATGACTTCCGTCCTCTCTTTGTTTGTTTGTGTGTTTGTTTGTGTGTTTGTTTGTTTGTTTGTATGTAGGCACGATAACTCAAGAACGGAAGAGGCTACCAATGTCAAATTACACCACGTGATTCAGGAGGGTGATGGCTAGCGCTGATTAGATTTTGGTCAAAATCAGTTCAAGGTCAAGGTCACAGTGAGGTCAAACATAATTCCGTAAATTAATGTGGAGAAATGGAGTATTTTTGCTTCGATCGACGTTATGAGTTCGTTTTAACTTCGATTTTAATTTTGTCTTCGGGTTTTGCGATCGCTTGGAACGCTTAAAACTCGGTTG
>NW_028224701.1:0-1000 GCF_056783735.1 Eptatretus burgeri
TGCATTTCCTTTGCCAATAATGCAGTAATGTATCTCATCACTATTTGCTCACCCATCCATTTATGCATTCTCACTGAACTTTGATCTCTCATCATCATTGCCCACTCTGACCTTTTCTGCAGTAGGCAACGAAGGAGAGCTGGGCAACGACAAAGGAATCTCGCACCACCTGCGGTGGCCTTTGACTGTGATGCTGACCTGTAGGTGTTCTCCATCTCGTGGACATAACACCTCTGAAACGCAGAAAAAGCCTGGGAATATGTGCGGTGGAATATAAGTGTCATGGGATCAATGATATCTTGCTCTTGCATGACTCACATTGACCATGAGACGGAACAAAGAAGGAGAATCAAACAACTTGTGGTGAAGCTGTGATATCAAGAGAGAAATGTAGATTTTTTGGAACAGAGAGGAGGCAGCTACTTTTGTTGCCTTATTTGCCTTTTGATAATCCCAAGTCAGATCTCAGCCTGACCACCATCAGGAGTCTTTCCAGACATTGGCTAACACTGTTGGAAGCATCATTGATCTGTGTACCGGGTGTTTGAGAACACAAAACGTGACTTTCCACGAATCTGCAGGACCACCGTGATCTTTCTTTCTGCCTGTTTTTTTTTTTACACAAAACTCTTCCCACAGTTTGAGCATCTCTGGATGTTTCTCCTTCATGCTTCATGTGCTTTCCTGACATGCAGGCTTTCCAGATGCACAGGTGTCTGTGTCATTTTTACCTGATGGCACCAGATGTTTTGCTGGAGAAGAAACGACTCCAGCAGGTGTTCGGGACATTGGGATAAGGGCATTGGTGTTACGCCCGTTATATAATGGTGGGCCAGTCAAGAGGACTAAGGTTGTCGGACAGAATTAGATCGTGATTAGCGCAACCAACCGGCATGATGCTATTTTGTTGTCATGCTGTTTGCTGCTAAAGTTTTAGTCCAGCATTGCCTTGTTGGGACCAAATCCTGACTCAAATGTGAATGATAATGTTGTGCTGTTT
>NW_028224702.1:0-1000 GCF_056783735.1 Eptatretus burgeri
AAATACCAGATTTAATAAATCCATCAATACCCCTTTCCCTTCGTGTGCAGCCTTTTGGCTGCTGCACTGGTACTCATTTTGCCGACCTCAGAAGGATGACATGCTGAGTCAACCCCCTGGTGTTAATTCAGAGGAAAACAGGACTTGAACTCAGGACCCTAGGATCCCAAGCCACCACCCTCACTGCTAAGCCAACAGGTTATATCTTCCCTCATTGTACCCCTCCCTTCCGAAATGGCTGCCAAGTTTTGAAAGCTTTGTATGTGATCAGGAGCTCAGGTGGGCCCAGGAAGGACTTTGCATGAAGGAGGATGCCAAGTCGGCGACTGGCTTTGGAGGCCAGGTTGGAAATGTGGCTTTCCCAGCAAAGATCATGGCAGAGAGTGAGACCCAGAAGCTTGAATGAAAGGAATTCTTCCAGAGGATTGTTGAGAAAGTAGATTGGGGGTGGGTTACAAACAATCCTTTTGGAGAGACAAAGTGAGAGTGTGAAATTTGACCAGATTGAAAGACATGTTCCACGTGTTGGACCAGTTTGTAATTTTATCCAGATCAGCAGAGAGCGAAAACGCTGCTGCTTGCCAGTCTGAGGGATGACAGATGGTACAGCAGAGGGTGGAGTCATCAGCAAAGAGATAAAGAGGATTTTCCAGAGAGTCAGAGAGATCATTGATGAAAACCAGAAAAAGAAGAGGGCCCAGAATGCTGCCTTGAGGAACTCCAGCCTGGACAGGAAGAGGGGATAAGAGAACTCCATTAAGGGCCACACGTTGATTGCGACAGGAGAGGACGTCTGTGAGCCATGAGGGGAGATGGCCTTGGATACCATAAGAGAGTTTGGTGAGCAGGGTGGGGTGTTATACCATGTCAAATGCATGTGATATGTCTTGCGATATGGCTCTGATTTCATGTCCAGCATTGAGGATCTTCATCCACTGTTGGGAGAGCATAAGCAGCATATCCAGGGTAGAGTGACCTGGTCTGAAACCAAATTGATGAT
>NW_028224704.1:0-1000 GCF_056783735.1 Eptatretus burgeri
GTATCTCGTCATGGAACAATATGGCGGTGGTTGCATGTCGTTAGCTGTATTATGAAGGAAGTTATGCTCAAAAGAGTGTTTTTGACCTTTTCATGACCTTGACCTTGACCTTTGACCCGACCGCTCCCAAAATCTAATCAAATCGTCTTTGGATACTCATGAATCATCCCACCAAATTTCATGCAATTCGGTTTAATACTTTCTGAGTTATACGAATAACAAACAAACACACATATTCACAAATAAATAAATACACAGCGACCAAAACATAACCTTTCGAAGAATGCGAAGGAAATAATAATGATTATATTTCTCTGGACAAAGTTAATTTTAACATTCATACCAAATAACAAATGAGAAAAGGACATGATCAAATCGGAACTGAAAGTACTAAGAGAGAAGCAGTGAATCAAGAGTAAAAGAGTGCAGAGAAGTATTTGAGTGAGACACCATGATGTTGAAAAGCCACAATGTGGAAGCCTTGGAAGGCATAATGTGATTCGATGTGCCCTCGGTGATGCACCAATCTTATCTTGATCAGATCTTAAGTAGGGCGGCCGAGCGTTGGTGCATGCTGACGATGACAGGTTAATTAGTTTGGGAATTACCTCCCAGTCCATCTTGGTTCGGACAATGCTGGATCAATGGAAGGAAAGGACAAGCACGGACAGGTTGAAATGTCAACAAGGAATTTATTATGAATAAATATAAATAAACTGAAGAACTTTATATTTCCTTGTGGTGTAAACAGATGAATTCAAATCAATCAAAATAATCTCAAGCAAATGAAGAATTAAACAGGCATTGAAAGAAAAATAGAGAAAGAGCAGATGCTTATCACTATGCCTTACTTAACAATTAAACACGAGACAAGGGTACCCAGCAGATCATTCAGGGGAGAAAGAAATCCAGTCTTGCTTAAGGCCCGGTCACACCTTGACGTTTTAGCCAGCGATGGCAACGTATTAAAATGTATGTAAAACGCTGGCTGACGTTGAAC
>NW_028224705.1:0-1000 GCF_056783735.1 Eptatretus burgeri
TAACGTCACAAAATCTCTGCCCCGAATACTCATGAACATTCCTCCAAGAATCGAAGATGCTGCTGAAGCAGTGGAGACACCACCAAAGGATATACAAGGTGATTTAACATCACCATTTGATGTTATTCGGGACAGGGATTCGGAGTTTTCCAGGGTCTCAGCACACCATTGCCACCCCATTTTGAAAGGCACAACGGGATCGTTGAAGTGCTGGACCAGTGAATGCTTCGCAAATGTCAGTTGCCTCAATGTACCTTCAAAAATAATAACATACTCGAAAACACATCGTCCCGTCTGTAGCCCACCAGATGAACAGATTCCAGTCAGATCCCATCTTGACTGGGATCAAACTCAGACCTTACAGCTCATATGCTCATCTGCTCATCTGCTCATATGCAAGTACGCCACCTTCGAGCTAAATTTTCAGTCCTTCAAACTCGTAATCCAATGAACACACCCATCTTACATACTCAGGGAGTATAAATTGAGAGATTATTACTTAAATAGTTTCTGAGGAAGTTATGAAATTGAGGATGTGGAGTTACAATGCAGAGTTAAATATTTGAATAACTTATGGTCATGGGCTTGGAATTAAATAACGATAAAAATGACACTTGGATTCCTTCGCTTCGAGAAAGTGGTTTGAGGGTGTCAAGTTGTAGTTTTGATCCAGTGCATTGGTGAGTTGCCCAAGTGAGTCGAACACGAGCAGGCGGCATATTTAGTGACCCAAAGACCTCCAGTGACCACAATATCAATTTGAAAATTTATTTCACTGCTTTCCACCTCATACTCATCAAACTCTCAATGTGTTTGACAGGAAAGACATTCTTGAAGGAATTAAACCCCCATAACCCATCTGGGTCAGGTGGAGAGATGACCTTTGCCTTTGCCCAGATTCTGTTTGCTCTTTGGAGCAAAAAACATCTGTATTGGTATGAGGAGCCTCACAGTGTACTCCTATGGAAACCATCTCGCAATGAAGCCGCGAAAGCTGAAG
>NW_028224707.1:0-1000 GCF_056783735.1 Eptatretus burgeri
ATGACCCATTGAATGTGCAGTTTTAACGTACCCAATTTTGTTCAATCCTGGACGAAGGGGACCATTCCCCTTCACTACCCCCACTTTCCCTCAAGTCCCCCTATCAAACACAAGCCCAGCACACTGTCTCCCCCACCCTCCCCCCCAACCAATGACTCCTTTCTCTCTCTCTCTCCAATCCTCCTTGCTCCCTACCCCCTCCTGGATTGTATAGCAACGTGTGGTGAGGCCTTGTTCTCCTACCCCTTCCTCACCCTCCCCCCTCCCCATCTTAATATTCTTGTCAGCGAAGCGGCGGGTTGTATTTGCTCGTGGTAAATAAATAAACATGGACACAATAAAAATTTTAAAAAGGAATAAAAGAGTCGTCTCATGCTTGATGCGCTGCGGTGGAGCTAATAAGAACCACTAGCCGAAACCCCGTCACAGATGGATTCCATTCCATGAGCCAAATATGACAACCAGTGGCGGCTCTTGTAAGAGCAGGATCCCAGTCGATGTACTCCATGGCCTTACCTAATGAGGCCTACAAAACGTCCTTGTACACGACATTTTTGGTGGACACTACTCCTTGTGAAGAAGTCCCCTGATTTGTGCACGTGTCTACTTTGACGTACAAACACTGTGTCAAAACTTCTCAGGTCACAGTACCGAGAAAAACGTGACGCGACCGCAAGGAGGAGCACAAAATTGGTCCTTCAGTATCAATATATAGATACAATGTTTCTTGTTACATTTTTTTGTGTGTCAAATTCACATTCTGAGGTAGTCAGCATGTGCAGAAGAGGGTTTTACATTGCAGACGCTATTTTCGAGGAGTGGAATTCTACCTCTCAGCGGTGACGGTCTGTCGACGACAGATGTAATGACGTCAGCGAATGACCGATGATGTCATGACGTCCTTGCGCCTCTCAGCGGTGACGTCACATGTCGCCATGTAAACGAATGTAAAACGAAAAGTGTTTATTCTGCTTCAGAGTTGAAGTTTGACTATTGCCAC
>NW_028224708.1:0-1000 GCF_056783735.1 Eptatretus burgeri
GAGAACCAGGAATTGGGGGATCGATTAAAGAAACATGAGGACAAGACAAAGGAGTGTTTTAGCAGAGCAAAGGGGGAATTAACAGAGACACAAAGGGAGATAGAACGAGTAAAAGACGAATTACATAAAGTAAAAGAGGAGCAAACACAGACAGAGGGGAAGGGAAGGGACATTAAGGTGGAGCTTGTGGAATGTCTTGAGACCCGATGTAAGGGGGAGGATGGCCTCTTTCAGGAACAGAGGGAGAGGATACGCTCCCCTGAAGCAGACCGCGATCAGGTGGGTCCAGTGGAGGTCAGGCTGGGCGAGGTGAAGCTGGGGCATGATCTGAAAGGGTACATGCCAAGTTTGGGGGAGGCAGAGGCTCCGGGGTCTCTTGGCCTAACACAAGCCCCCAGTATGATTGTGCCGGAGTGTGTGCAGAGTGCGAGTGATATGGCATGGTTGAGTGCACAAGATGGTGCAGGGCGCGCATCGACCCAGATGGGGTTGACGAATTGTCCGGGCGAGTGGCTTGGGCTCCGCGAGAGTAGAGCACTGCCGGAATCCGGAGGGTCCACCCCTCCATTTTTCCCACAAGGACTGGTGAGTGGGGCTTGGAACCTGGGAGGTCAGATGGTGCCGCTGGCTCCGTACAACGGAAAGACCAACCTGAGGACGTATTTGGCCCAATTTGACCACATGGCCAGGGGTAATGGCTGGAGCGCAGACGAGAGTGGGATCCATCTCGTAGCGGCACTGCGCGGCGCGGCGGCTGAGGTCCTGACCACAATGCCCCCGGGAGCAATAACGTTGGCAGGCCTCCGTTCAGCCATAAATAATCGATTCGGGATAGATCAGCAGAGCGAGCTTGTTAAAGCTCAGCTCAGTGGGCGAAAACGACAACCCCATGAGAAAATGGGGGATTTGGCTTACGACATTCGCCGCGCAGTGGGGATCGCACATGCTAACATGGCAGCGCCCTACCAGGAAGACCTAGCCCTGGATTATTTCATCCAGG
>NW_028224709.1:0-1000 GCF_056783735.1 Eptatretus burgeri
AACCCCCAGGTGTTCAATTCAATGAGGTTCAACCTCCAAGTTAAAAGGGGAGACAAATAAATATACCTTGGGATAAAAAGGGGGTTTATTTTTAGGGAAAAAAAAAGGGAATCGCTGAAAATCCCCCATTCATTTACATGGGGAAAAGTGAGCCAGAATCAGTATTCTTACCCTACTAACATCCCCAACAACCAACATCTCCACAGGCGAACACGACGGCATACTCGCAGCGGCATGGTGATTTCAAACACGGCTGCACATGACTTGCAAAACGAATCAATATGACGAAAGGGGCGGAGACAGCCGGGGGTGAAAGTTCAAAGGTGAAAGAAGGGAGGGCACTGATTTTGGGCGATGAAGCCCAGGGCGACCCCTCCCCTCGGGGCTATAAAAAGGCGCGTTTCGACGCCGAGATGCACTCCTTGGTCCTTGGTCAGTGTTGGTCGGAGTTGGTCAGAAGTTGGTCGGTGGAGGCAGTCGATTTACCAAGTGGTTGGTCGTTGTTGGCCGTTGGAGTCAGCAGCGAAGTCGCCAGCCGGAGAGAGGTCGCCAGTCAGAGAGATGTCGCCAGCCAGCGACTTAAATGTCCGGGCGATCGAGCCTCGAGTCGGTCGAGCGACGCTGAGGAGTGAGCGGGCTCTTAAAGAGCATCAACTCGAAAAGAGTAAGGCCTGTTCACTCCTCTGAAGCGTCGTTGGCCAGGCCCGATTGACCAGGCCGCGCTGCTCGGCCCTGGACCAACCAAGCTGCGGTTACAACAGCTGCCGCTTTGACAACCGAGACATACGGAGGGTCGCCGACAAAAAGACCATCGAGTCGCCTCAAGGGTGACAAAGGTCACCTCCACGGCCTCGCGGAGCTCCTTCGGTCATCCCAGCTCTGAGGAACATGAAAGGCTTACGAGCCCAGTTCTATCTTTCCTTTCTGGGGTTTTTGAATGAAAGTCTGTGGAGCCTTGTCTAACAAGTAGAATTGTTGTCAGTGTACGAGGTGAAGCGGA
>NW_028224710.1:0-1000 GCF_056783735.1 Eptatretus burgeri
TCACTTATAAAGTTACAATGCAATGTCCTCATCGTTGATTGGTTGAGAGAAAGAAAGGGTGGGATTACCTGATTGGTGGAACCACGGAGTATCATGAATAATGATTCGGTGGAAATGTACCATCATGAATAATAATTGGGCGGAGATGAATCACCAAGTACCAGTGGAAACATAATGCTAATTAGCTGAAGGCTAGTAGGGGGGGGGGGGTTTCACGATGACTCAACGTTAACTGTGGTACTGTTGTCACACAGTCAAGCCATCTTAGTCAAAATAGATATAAAGTTCGGACAAATTATTTCTGTCTTCAAAGAATGGGGTTGGTTGACGATGAATGAAGGTAGCCTCCATTGCACAAAGGTGAGCTAAACTGCGTCCAATACTCAGGAAAATGCATATATAAGGTATTCCCTTCGCTGTTTCAAACTCTACCAGAGTTTCTCTGTAGCTGCATAACATACACAATTAGCACATAAAATGAGAATCCCAATGCTACATGCTCCCACATTTACTATCCACTGTATATAAATATAAATATATACAATAATACCATTCCTTTCATGCAAGAAATGCACGGAGGGATGCCAAGACAGTCTCATTAGCAAGGAGTACAGTCCTAGACGGGTCGCCACTCCAGCACAGGTTACCCTGAATGGTTATTACCCCAGTACACTGGTACTCATTTTGCCGACCTCGGAATTATGACAGGCTGCGTCAACCCCACCTGGTGTTAATTTAATGGAGGGGTTGAACTAAGGATCGTTGTGTCCCAAACCAGCATATATATTGTTGCGGATTCGCGCCCGCCGGCGTGCTGACGGCCACGTAACTCGAATCGCGGCACGTCACCCACCGGACGGACAATCCAGTCGTGACCCTCTCGGACTAACGCCGGGAACCAGTCACGGGTGGACCTTTCGGTCTCACCGCGATCGAGCCAATCAGCCCCCGCATGGGATAGGGTTGCTCGCCAAATTCGACCTACCTAAGTACCCACGCG
>NW_028224711.1:0-1000 GCF_056783735.1 Eptatretus burgeri
CACTCGATAGAGAGAGAGAGAGCAGCTGTATGTACATACTGTACAGTACTGTACTCAAAAGCATATCTTCCATGAGCCGGGGAATGACCTGCTTCTCCATTCGTGGCCTTGTGCTTGGCTTTTGCACGGTTTTTCGCGGGTGTAAAAAACATTCCTTCCATGAGCTGCGCACAGAACACAGTTCAAAAACATATTTTCCACCATTCGCACTATAAACCGAGCAATGCGGCATGCCCCACCATTCTCACTCGAGAGACGCTTCACCGCATCTATTACCAGCTGCTGAAGATGTCACCTCCTCACGAGTTACACAATCAAGATGTTTCACCACATTTACCCTGAGCTGTGTAAAACGTTACCATCCACGGTAACGATAGGTCGATTGTCATATTTGGAGTTACACAATTAAATATATTTGCCAGCTGCTGAAGATGTCATCACTCACGAGTCACACAATTAAAATGCTTCATCGCAAGTATCACCTGCTGCGTAAAACATTAGCATCCGCCAACATCCCCCACAAGCAATGGGCAGACTACTCACCCCTCCTGCAGCTACCCACAATTCCCACATAACTACTTATGTGCAGCGTGTCCTGGGTGTCAAATCATTATTCTCATCCCGCTGCCTTGACTGGTATTTTACCGCTCATTCCGCTAATTTGCTCATTGATCAAGCATGGCTCTCAAGTGCAAGACCAGTGCCGGAGATGCATCGACTGCCAAGAGGCAGAAGAAAGTGATGAGCCCGGGTCACAAAGTGCAGCTGCTGGACCGACTGTCGAGAGGACAGAGTGTGATCTCTGTGAGCAGACACGATGGAGTAAATGAATCCACCGTTCGCCACATATAGAAGAATGAGAAGGCGATCAGAGAAAGTGTTGCGGTGAGTGCAGTACCGAGCACCAAAATGGTCACCCACGTCTGGGATGTCCACATCGAAAGGATGGAGAAGGCTCTCAGTGTATGGATTGAGGACAATACACGGAAGAACATGCCTT
>NW_028224712.1:0-1000 GCF_056783735.1 Eptatretus burgeri
CCCGGTGTATGCCCCGGTTAGAATAGGTATACCGTATCCCTGTGTGTCGTAAGAGGCGACCAGGGTTGGCGTCAGGAAGGGCATCCGGCCATAAAACATTGCCTCAAGAAAAAGCCAAACCCCTGCACAGCAGGGAAAAATGGCTGTAAAAACGGTCATTTTTATTTACTGTACAAAGCTGGTGGAGACCTACTCACAAACACTCGTAGCAGTCATTGCTGTAAACGGTGTTTCCACCAAGTACTGAGAGAAGGGGCTGAATACTGTTACAACAAGTGAATTTTGATTTGTACATGTATTTTACAGGTACTCCTGACAGGTAACTTCATTAAACAATGACTGTTTAGTTTGATCTTTTCAGTTATGAATAAAGAAATTCATTTCGAAAAATTGTTTCTACATAATTCGTAATTCATCTAAATGTCGCATTATTCGGAGGGGGTGAATACCTTTACAGGCTACTGTGTGTGCCAAGTTAACATTCGTACAAGGTAGACCAAACAAGAATGGACAACATAAAAATCGACCGAAATACAACAATATGGGACCTAGACAATGGAGCATCATACAAATACTTCAGAGTAGAAGAGGACCACCAAACATGTCATAACAAAATGCACAAAACAATTGTCAAAGAATGCTTGTGTAGAACGAAGCTAATTGTGAAAACTCTCCAAGGAACAAAATCAAAGCCAAAAACCAACTTGCAGTCCCAGCATTCCAAATACAGCTGTGGAATAGTAAACTAGCCACAATCAGAAATCATTAAATGGATATCAGAACAAGGAAACTCCACACCATTTATACTCCACTCCTCTCGGCTTCCCTCCCCCCATCCCACACTCTCTTAAGGCCCGGTCACACCTTGACGTTTTAGCCAACGTATGCCGATTTTTGAATTTTTTTTCTAAAACGCTAGCACACGTTGAATACGTTATGGGTAAGTTTTGATAACATTGAGAGCACGCTGAAAAACACTGCCATACGTCGTTGTACGCTG
>NW_028224713.1:0-1000 GCF_056783735.1 Eptatretus burgeri
AGGGGTTCCTTTGGCCGAATTTGTCTTCCCCCGACATGACAGCAGCGCACGGGTTTCAGCTCGTCCTTATTAAAGCAATTTTGGTCTGTTCATTGTAATCGGGTATAAATGGTCAAATGGTAGAAGAGAACAGCCAAAGATGTTCACAATAACTTGTCCATTCCCGGATACCATTGTGGTGTGACCGATCATCTGCCGATGAGGATAAACCATTTAGTTACACATGAGTCATGTGTCACACAGTTACACATGAGTCATGTGACATGACATCGTTTAGTTACTTGTTTTTTGTAAATGAGAATTAAAATTCATGATTAAAAAGTACAACGTAATAATATACACTCTACCAAGGTGCTGACGACAAACACAAACCCACACAGCTCGACAAAGTTTCAGGAGTTTCCCTCTGGTGTGGTTAAAACACAAAGATTGACATGAGATCGTGAAGGTTCCACCACACTCCTGGTACAATGACCTCTTTAGTGATTCTCAGGGTGTGGTTATACCACAAAGATTGACATGAGATGGTGAAAGTTCCACCACGCTCATGGTGCAATGACCTCTTTAGTGGTTCTCAGAGTGTGGTTATACCACAAACATTGAAATATCATGGTGAAAGTTCCACCACATTCCTGGTCCAATGACCTGTTTAGTGGTACTCAGGGAGTGGTTAAAACACAAACATTGAAGGAAGATCATGAAGGTTCCACCACACTCCTCATCCAATGACCTGTTTCGTGGTTCTCATGGTGTGGTTATACCACAAAGATTAACATGAGATTGTGGAGGTTCTACCACCCTCCTCGTACAATGACCTGTTTCGTGGTTCTCTGGGTGTGGCTATAACACAAACATTGATATGAGATCGTGAAGGTTCCACCACACTCCTGGTCCAATGGCCTATTTGTGGTTCTCCGGGTGTGGTTATAACACAAATATTTAAATAAAAAATCACTCATTGAGTGGCAACTTGGGAAAACAGCACAAAGTAGAATGGCAC
>NW_028224714.1:0-1000 GCF_056783735.1 Eptatretus burgeri
GGAGCTCCTCCGCCCTTTGACAGGTTTTGTTTTTAATCCTGCTGGGTGTCCATATCCAAACACCCTCCTCACCAGAAAACCTGGTGGGGGAGACGGTTTAGTCGCCGACAACCCGACCATGGAACAGGTTAGTACAGGTTTACATGGTACCTGTAGCAGGTCACAGATCGAACCTGACCTGACAAAAGGGCCGGTGTATACCCCGGTTAAAATAGGTGTACCATATCCCTGTGTCGTAAGAGGCGACCAGGGTTGCGTCAGGAAGGGCATCCGGCGTAAAACATGTGCCAAATCACTATGCGGATCATACAGATGATCCGCTGTGGCAACCCCGTACGGGAGCAGCCGAAAGAAGAAGAAGAAGAAGAAGAAGAAGAAGAAGAAGAAGAAGAAGAAGTGTATGTAACATGTATGTGTGTATGTAATTTGTACGTGTGTGTATGTATGTAACATGTACGTGTGTACAGTATGTATGTAATATGTACATGTGTATGTAATAAGTATGTGTATGTATGTAATATATACATGTTTGTAAGTAATATGTATGTGTGTATGTATGTAATATATTACATGTGTGTATGTAATAAGTATGTATGTATGTAATATGTACATGTGTGTATGTATGTAATATGTACATGTGTTTGTAATATGTACATGTGTGTATGTATGTAATATGTACATGTGTGTATGTATGTAATATGTACATGTGTGTATGTAATATGTCCATGTGTGTATGTAATATGTACATGTGTGTATCTAACGTATGTGTGTAACATGTATGTGTGTATGTAATATGTATGTGTGTATGTATGTAATATGTAAAAGTGTCTATGTAATATCTATGTGTGTACAGTATGTATGTAATATGTACATATGTGTAGGTAATATGTATGTATGTCTGTATGTAATATGTACATGTGTGTATGTAATATGTACGTGTGTGTATGTAATATGTACATGTGTGTATGTAATATGTATGTGTGTACAGTATGTATGTAAT
>NW_028224715.1:0-1000 GCF_056783735.1 Eptatretus burgeri
TATTAAATCCCATCTATGTTGTTAAATTTGGTTTATGGTACATTCTACCCCACCCCTGCAATCTTGGCTTTTGTCTCAGTCTACTATGTGGATTACTACCATCGAAATAAAAAGAAATCGAATGCTCATTGCCATTTACAACACACAGATCCTGGTGTAGCTGCCAGACGCCATCTTGGTTAACGCTCGATGCTGGGTGAAGGCGATTTCTGTTATGCGTTTGCATGTAATTTAGAACAAAAATTGATCGTATTTTTTCAATAGTAAACTTTATTGTCGTAAGTATAACACTTTCCTTTTCACAATAATGTTCAAGAACAAATATTGTTTATTTTTGCAGCATGAAGAACTTGGGGCGTTTTAAGGAAGCTTACGAAGATCAAGTCTGCCCGTTTATTTGACTTTTTCTTTGGTCAAAATTGAAAACATGAATTTATCTGTCGTTTTTTTTTAATTACATACCAAAATTATGCAAATCAAGTGTTGAAATACAACCAACTTTATGTATAGTAATACCCAGATCGTTTGCAGAGTGAGCAGTTGAAAGAATGTGCATGTCTGCTGCAGGCAGGGCGATTCATCAATGTGTGTGCCGTCCCTCGGATGGACGTTAAACTGGACATCTCATCGCACACTAGCCTGCCTCCAAGCTGTCTAGCCTGGGTTCGAATTCCGACCCAGCTTTAAACTGTCATCCTGGTGCTTCACATGCAGGGTGATTAATCAATGTGTGTGCGTGCCATCCCTCAGATGGACGTTAAACTGGACGTCTTGTTGCAGACTTACCTCTAAGCTGTCTAGCCTGGGTTTGAATCCCAACCCAGCTTTAAGCTGTCCACCCAGTGCTTCACATGTAGTGTGATTATAATCAATGTGTGTGCTGTCTCTTGGATGGACATTAAACTGGACGTCCCGTCGCACAATTGCCACTAAGCTGTATAGTTATCGCCAGCATCAGCCGGTCCCAAAAAGACTTGGGTCAAACTTCCCTCAGCCGAAC
>NW_028224716.1:0-1000 GCF_056783735.1 Eptatretus burgeri
CTTCTCCCAATCATCAGCAAGGTGATGGAATCCATCATCGTTTCAGATATGAAATCCTTCCTCTTCTCCAATGGCTTGATTTCCAATCATCAATTTGGTTTCAGACCAGGTCACTCTACCCTGGATATGCTGCTTCTGCTCTCCCATCAATGGATGGAGGTCCTCAATGCCAGACAGGAAATCCGAGCCATATCCCTGGACATATCACATGCTTTTGACACAGTCTGGCACCCTGCCCTACTCACCAAACTCTCTTCCCATGGTATTCAAGGCCATCTCCACTCATGGCTCGCAGACTTCCTCTCCTGTCGCAGTCAACGTGTGGCCCTAAATGGAGTTCTTTCATCCCCTCTTCCTGTGCAGGCTGGAGTTCCTCAAGGTAGCGTTCTGGGCCCTGTTCTTTTTCTGGTTTTCATCAATGATCTCTCGGACTCTCTGGAAAATTCTCTATTTCTCTTTGCCGACGACTCCACCCTCTGCCGTACCATCTGTCATCCCTCAGACCGGCAAGCAGCAGCTTCTTCGCTCACTGCAGATCTGGATAAAATCACAAACTGGTCCAACACGTGGAACATGTCTTTCAATCCAGACAAATCTCACACTCTCACTATGTCTCTTTGAAAGGACCGTTTACAAAACCCCCCCATCCACTTTCTCAACAATCCTCTGGAAGAAGTCTTTTCTTTCAAGCTTCTCAGTCTCACTATCTGCCATGACCTTTCCTGGGAAAGTCACATTTCCAACCTCGCCTCAAAAGCCAGTCGCCGACTGGGAATCCTCCGTCGTGCTAAGTCCTTCCTCGGCCCTCTTGAGCTCCTGACCACTTACAAAGCTTTTGTCCATAGCCTGATGGAGTACTACTCTCCCCTCTGGGCTGGTGCTTCTGCCTCCCACCTTTCTCGGCTTCACGCTGTCGAAACCAGGGCATTTAAGATCATCGGCATCTCCCGCAATGAAGCTGAGTCTTTGGGCCTCTCACTCAATCACCGCGGGTTGGTCG
>NW_028224717.1:0-1000 GCF_056783735.1 Eptatretus burgeri
AAACATGTGCCAAATCACTATGCGGATCATTCGGATGATCCGCTGTGGCGACCCCTCACGGAAGCAGCCGAAAGAAGAAGAAGAAGATATATATATATATATATATATATATATATATATATATATATATATATATATATATATATATATTAGCGATACCCGTGCACATGCACGGGATAGCAGTACAACATAGCTGGTAGCAGACGACAGACCGTACACGGGGAATGACAAAAATACGCATAGTGCAAAATGCAAGTGGTACTATGGAACGCCAAGACTTCCCAAACATTGTCGGCATGTCCGCTAAGTGCCACGGCAATTTCATAGGATCGTGTGACAGCGAGCCGAGTTTTTCGTGTGCAAGCTTGGTATTATAATCGAGATTGTGTGTGTGTGTGTGTGTGTGTGTGTGTGTGTGTGTGTGTGTGTGTGTGTGTGTGTGTGTGTGTGTGTGTGCGTGCGTGTGTGTGTGTCTACAGAGTAGCCCGAAAGTTATTTTACTCCTGATAAATTTCTCGCACTTTCCTCTGTCCCTTCCCCTCTGCCCTCACCCCCTATGGTATGCGGAAGAATGATGGAGCACATACAGATACAATGACAAATTAATTACTGTAAGTACTATACAATAAAACCTGTATATTAAGAGAGTTCAAGAACAATGCTTCACTGGGAAGGTTAAAGTGACTGTCAGGCCACCCTGTATATGAGGGATCATACGGGCAATTTCCAGTCTGCCACATTTTGTCACGTCACAAAAAAATCGTTTTGTCACATTGAAAGTCCATTTTGTCACATATATTTTGGGGTTTTTGATGCACAGATTGGACAAGCCAGGATCACTTTTTAACATTCTTTTAATTCCAAACAACTCAACATTCTCGTAATTCCACAACATCGCTCATTCTGTAATACCGGGGTACCAGTTCATCGGAAAGCGAGGGAGGAAAGTGCTGTTTCTTTTTCTTCAGGTTATTCAGTTCTTTATTGGCCCCATCTTGCA